>NW_027113517.1:356641-367577 GCF_000696795.3 Halyomorpha halys
CTTTATACCGTTTTTACAGCTGACATCCCAACCCACCCTAACAACATACGCTGATGACACATGTATACTTTCTGTAAACAACGACCCAACTAACGCATCACAAACACTACAGGCACACATAATATCTGTTGAAGAATGGTGTAAAAACTGGAGAATCAAAATAAATCCTGACAAATCCCACCAGATCACCTTTACTCTCCATCTTAAACCTCTGCCCTCCTGTCCTACAGTATTCTTTCTAAATACACCACTAATGCCTGTTGAACAGATTCGATGCTTAGGACTCCATCTTGACAAGGACTTACTTGGAATCCACATACAAGACTGAAACTACAAGAAACTGCTTGTAGATTCCAATTGCTTCAACACTTACTTGACAATTGCTCTTAACTTCCATTCACTACAAAAAGTAGTATACACTACGATAATCAGACCAATTTAGACATATGGAATTGAGCTCAGGGGCTCCACCAAACCATCAAATTCTTCTCGCATGCAATCGTTACAATCCAAAATCCTACATAAAATCCTTGATGCTCCTTATTACATCACAAATAAACTCATTCACAAAAACCTTAACTTCCCATTCGTTGCAGATTTAACCCAAAACAGATATGTGTCTTTTCATTCCAAACTCCTTAACCATCCTAACCCATTAATTCTTAGTCTTTCATCCTTAACAATCCCTGATAATCTTCTGAGGCGTCTAAAAAGAAGATGGCCACGGGATCTTATAATTTAAATTAATGTTTGAAGTACCACCAATGGGTGGTTCCTTCCCAAGATTTTCAAGTGTATATGAAACATACAACATATTTACCTATTGTATTATTTTGTACAGTTGTAAATTACATTAAATAAATAATTAAAAAAAAAATAAGGTTTTGAAAGACCTTGTGAATCCTATTTTAATATATTCAAACATTATTATGATTAATTAATTTGATATGTGTTTCAATCATTAAGAACTGGCCAAATTATCTTTTAATCTCTATGACTAATAAAATATTTTATCTTTTTTTTAATTACACAACTTTTGATGTATTTCTTTTATGTATACCTTTCATTAGACAAATAAATTATATACAATTATTTATTCAGATGAGAACCATTTTATTCATCCTTAAACTCTTCATGTCACAGCCCAGAGACCGGCCACCTACATCTCAGCAGCTGCAGAATATAAAATAGCACAAGTCAGGTGACCCATACCAGTTTGAAGTTACAGGGAACAAAATTTACTATATTTTTAGTTATGGTTAGTTGGGGTAAATGCATATCCATTTTGCAATTGACTTTTTTTTTTTATTGAGTCCCTCATTAATCATAAACATTTGCAGTGGACATTAACAAGTGGTAATAATGTTGATAGTAGATGTGTTGTAGAGTATCAATCTGATAATTTGTCACCGATACCGATATGTAGCTCTTACTAGCTACGTGAGAAACCATAAACCAGATGGCATAAAACATTAAGATGGAAAAGATTGGCATGCAGCAAACTGGAAAGTAGTAGCCCAAGACAGACAGGCGTGGAGAAGGCTGCTTAGGGCAGCCAAAGATCTACAAGGTCTGTAGAGCCAACCGAAAAAAAAACTAGCTACTACTGTTCATATTACTAGCATCAAGTATCAAAAAGAACTTGAAGAGTTTCCTGTAAAAGCCATTGAATTTCGCTTAAGCGATACAGATTACTTATTTTACCTTTTATAAAAATGGGATAAATGTCACAATAATCTTTTAGTTAAACCACCACTGTTATTATTAGTTGATTATTTACTGAACTCCACTGTAGCTACCACTAGAACTGTTAGGGGCCAACATGACACGACCTAGAAGCTGAGACGTGAACTACGATCTGTTGACAAACATCTTATATTAATATTGAATGAATGAAGTATTGTTATAATACTTTAATTTTATACATTTAATAACCATGCAATATATTGTAATATTACTAAATGTACTACTATAATTAACAAAGATTACAATAGAATCTTATGGCCTTCTAAAAGGCAATTTCTTATCTTTACCATCTCTCAATGGTGTTTGATAGCCCAGAGAGATCACTTAATACAACTTGACAAACCAAGGCATGCTAATCACGAGGAGGCCCCTCACCTCCAAATATTTTCTAGTCAAATTCACATGGAACGGACACATTAAAACATCAGATAAGTATTTCACCTTATACTTTCAATTACCAAAGGTAGTATCCAATATGAATTATGTAACCTATAATTTAGTGATTTTTTGTTTTAGAGGGATCGAAAAAAAAAAAAAATGTGCTAACCTGGCTTGCCAAATGCACATCCTTAGGAGGCAATGAGTAATAAGACTGGTTTTTGTGTAGTAAAAAACACAAAATGTTTAAAATTTTGCAGTAGAAACCTAAAAAGTGTAATATAATTTAATTTTTACTATTACTTGGAAAGCTTATCTAACTGTGTTGGAATCAAAGGAAACTGTCAAAATACTTCCTCCATTTGTTCAAAGGTGTATAAAAACTACATTTCTCTGATTAAAAACCTAATATTTTGTCAATGATTGAAGAGCTACGAGGAAACCAATTGTATTAAATAATTGCCTATTCCCATCATAATGGCTAGAATTCCATTTTTAACTTCTTAGCGCTTCCTTAATTTTAAGTTTTAGAAAAATATGCAATGTGCTATGTATAAAGGAATGTTTCAAAATATTCTTTCTAGCTCAATTCCCTTTTTAATTTTCCCTAATCTTTATCATAGTATGTTCTTGCATTTACTTTTTCAGTTTTACATACGGCAGTATAGCTTTAACCAAAAAACTAACTAGTAATAAGTCAATGTATAAAAACTTTAATTAAAAATATATTTGTAAATTTACTTTCGGCACTTTTTTAAATATTAAAATTGTTACTAAAAAAGTCAGGTGGAAGAATGAAGGATTAAAGGTTGTGTGGGAATTAAAGTTAAAATAATAACAAGCTTATTATTGAGAGGCAGTATAGGACTCCAATGGGAGTCGTCTGAAAAAAAAAATTATTGAGAGACTTCATAGTTACCTGAAGCCATTGGCCATTGGTTAATAATATTCCAAGAACATTCATTACTTGTGTTTACTTCTACATACATTTCTTGTTAGGTTGAATTAGAAATAGAATCAATAGGGCGACTCTTTTTGTGTTAATTGATACTTCTTCTTACCTCTATTGGTAATTTTAATCTATAAATTAAATAAGGAAAACAATATTTGTCAGAATATTTTTGGATATTGTATTATCTACCTCTATCTTCTCTGGATCTCTCCTCCTTCATATTCCCTCTGTACTTTCATCAGGATCTGCAGTGAATACCTGTTAGATTGGTATCCTCTGGACTGCAAGATGAGTTGTTTATTATTAAATAATACCGAATACATTTAGGACTTGACATCCCCTTTATGACTATTAGCGAAAAACACGATGTGGAGTTTTCATCATGAGAATAACCGTACAACTTGCTAATTATCCTGTCTATTCAGCTCTTATCCAGCTACCTAACCATTGATTATGGATTGCCAAGGCCTTCTCATGTAGAGCACATCACCTCTTTAATTGGTTCCAAGACTATTATATAATTCCATATGGTTCCATCTAATTATATATAGTACCTTAACAATCTAAAAAGTTTAGGAGGCTATAAAATCTAAACAGTTTGAGATGAAGTAATATTGTATGGTTACTTATATTAATGTATATATGGACTACCTTATTTTGGGTTTCCATTGATATGTGAGATTAGTAGTAGTCATGGTTGAACTGGCATGACATGACCCTCATTACTATTCAACCTGTTTCCTTGCATTGCTATCAACTCTATCTTCCAATAGGTGTTTCTTAATATTTGCACTTTTTTGACATATATTATGTTAGCTCTTTTCATTAAGAGTTCAACACATAAAGTTTGTTGATGCCAATCTTTTAATTTGAAACACATTTATTTTAATTCATTTATTAAATAACATTTATAAAAGAGCCTTGATCAAAGATCTGATGATTTTTCAATATAAATTTGTTAATATGAGTTGTTTATTATTAAATAACGTAATTATTTGTTATTTTTATCTGTGTTCCAAAATTGCAGGTGATTTAAATGTATTGGTTGAACTGGAATCAGTTAAGTTGATTAACTTTCAATATATTTTATTTATATTATAAAAAAAAAATAATAATTTTACCAATATAATGTCAGCTCTAAATAATCGGCTATGTAACAGTCTTGGCCCATAAAAGGTAAATGAGAAATAAAACCATGAGGAGGAATAAAAAAAAGTTAAAATTCTAAAAGTAAAAAATAATAATGCCATTGATATATTGATATTGATATAGATAATATATATAAGAAGTGACATAAAATATTGAGGTTGATTGGTTGTAGGTGTATGTGACAACTTAAGGTTGTAACAATCCATTTATGGTGGTGCAAAATTATTCCATAGTAAATATCAATTAATGACTACCCATTTCCTTCTCCTAAAACATTTACCAAGGTGTGGTTTCAATCCACTGGGCATAAAACACAATAATTTTAATAAATAAACCTTGTTAATTTTTAGTATTAATTACCATGTTTTATCCTACTGTGGAATGAAAATAGAACAATATTGTTAGATTATTTAGAAGAAGGTTGTGTAAACAAGTATGTCTCATGCAAGCCATTTGAAAGTTTCAAGATAGACGTCATTAATATTTTTGTTATCATTTAGTTATATTTGCTATTTAGTAAAAATTATTTGCTTTTCCTCACAATATGTGTTTCATTGGTGATAAACTTTTCTCTTTTTTTTTTTTTTTGTTTATTACCTATGTAATGCGATTATTAGAAAAATAATGATAGAAAAATGAATAAGGTTCTGATTTTCTAAATTATTTACTAGACTTTACATCTTTAGTTCTGAATTTGTTTCATGGAACAAATAAATACACTTATGCATAAGCCTGTGAGGTTGTATTTTAGAAGAAAAAAATATTCTTCAGAATTAGAGAGGTGATTACAAATATTTTTTGCCAATTTTCATTAGCTGTTGAAACAAAAATATATTTATTTAAAATTGCTCCTAATTGTAATACTTAACTATATACAACAATCTATTTACACATAAATAAAGCACATAAAATGTATAAAAAAAATATATGTACAATTTAAAAAGCATAAATGGTAGGAGGTAAACATTTTAAGTTCACTAATCTATGCAATTAAAGTCTTCAAAAGCTCACTGAGCTGTTTGTAGTTTGGTGTCACTTGTCTTGATCAGGTTTTCTATGGTGAATGGAGAATTGTTCTTTTGTTGTTTGGGCGTCGTCAGCATCACTTTGCTCTGAGGTTCAGTACTGATTTCTATTGTGATGACGTTGGAGTCAGAAGTGTTGGTTGTTACTGTTGTCTTCTTATTTACAAGCTCCAATGGACCTTCTTCATAATGGGTCTGCAAAAAAAAAAAAAAAAAAAGATCAAATCTTCTTCTCTTATAAAAATGATCATGTGGGTTTGTTATTTAACCTTGTCTTTAAGAGATACAATATTTAATGAGTTCAAATAATTATGTTTGTGACATTAATATTGTACTGAAAATGATTGAGTTCAGAGCAATATAAGAGGACATATTTTTCCAAATTGAAATCTGATTAAAAAATATATATATATTTTTTATTGATTCAAATATCCTTATATAATATTTCTGAATAAATAAATGGATGAAATAATGAAAAGTTAATTAGGGAATTCATCAAAAAATAAAATATTACTTATAAGTCGATAATTAATATATAAGAAGCTTTTAAAATTGCACAAATTAAAACTAACTTCCTGTTTTTTAATGAGCCAATGTTAAAATAATTATAATATTGACTATGATTGTGCCAACAACATTTATATTGTGAAAGATAAAAAAAGTTTATAACTAAAGAACTTGTTCTTAAATTACTCTTTGAATTTAAGGAAAGTATGCATTATTTTATTCTCTTCATAAAACTTTCATATATTAGCTTTAAATTATTTAGTTTTATTTCATTTCCACTTCCTTCTATTACCATAATTAATATGATTTTTTTTAAATGAACATTTTTCAAATCATCACTTCATACTTTATATTTAAGTTAGTCACCTTCCTTAGTTTTTTTGTTTTCCAATGCCTACTTTCCCTAAGCCTTTAATATATTTCAAACATACCTGTTAACTAATAGAAAATATAGGATTTATATACTTTTATCACCTTTTATAATAAAGATAAAAGCTTATATTATATATGAACACATTGGATCCCTTGTTGATTGATAAGCAGTTACTTAACTGATTAATCAAATGTTCTGTGAGTTTTTCCATAAAATCATGATTCAACCAAACAATTGGAGAGAGGAAAACAGGAGAGAAGACTGTACCAGAATAATGACCTGTATTTAATCAAGAATGCTGACTCATCCAAGGATGTTTATTGTTTGTCAGGAAACTGCACAAATGTTTCCGAAAATATATTCTTTCATAAGAATGTAAGTACATTCTGTGACATAGGCTCAGAATAAACAAGGCTTACTAAAAACATACTGTTAATTCCAAGTTAATTATTTTTTTATATAAATATAAATATCTTATTCGGATGATCACCAATTACTAAGAATTAAGTTAAAAGGTGTATGGATAAGACCATTATTTGTATTTCTATAGATACAGCTAGTTATTTTTTGTTTTTAGGGAGGAGGTATAAATTATATTCTATGAAGATCTTTTAATAATGATTATTCAGTTTACTATTTTATTGAGTCATATGAATTTAAATCTCATTTAAGGATAAAAGAGGACATCCATGGCATATTGTAGTAAATATTAAATTTGAAATCGAAAATTCAAATATTAAAACCATTGAGAATAAAAGGGAACATCCATGGTATATTGTAGTAAAGATTAATTTTTTTAAAATAGAAAATTCAAATATTAAAAAAACAAAATCTCAATCTATGATCCCCAGCTATTCCCCCTGACTAATGGACAGGTCTTTTTTAGATTTAGCACCAAAGTAAAAAATTACTTTAGGATGATCCAGGGAACTCGACATAACCCTCCTCCAATTAGATTCTAAATGCCTATAGTGTAATAATGTGCAACCTTTTTTAAAAATGCGTCAACGACTCTGAAAAAAAATGTCCGTAATTGAAATACGTTTTAAATATGACGGATTTGTTAGAACTTTTTTTTACAAAACACGATTAATTCCTAGAGATCCAACTTCACAAAAACAGTGCAGTTGAAAACATCCGCAACCTACTTCGACTGCAAAAAGTAAATGCCCCTTCTACACTACATAAAGTATTTTATCAATGGGTCCACTGCATTGGTATTTTAGGACTTACCTAATGTAAGGAGCACAGACACCACTGATTTGCTTTGATTGTGGCACATCTGGCAAAAAAATATATTTTGATTTCATTTTGAATTCGAAGTATTCAACGCTGGGGCTCCCTTACAGATTGTCCCAAAGCTAGTAGGGTTGTAGCTAAGTAACACTAATCTACAAATCGTTAAATCTCTTAAATTTCTTACATAATAAAGGAAAAACTTTAAAAACATGTCCTACGGCTAAAGCAAAAGAGAGCGAAATATATTGTGACAAATGTTTCATAATCCTAATAATTTGTTAATGGCTCTATTTTGAACTTTTGAACTCATTTTAAAATGTAGCTGTGGAGAATAAATAATAATAAGTTCGTGATTGTTTTTTTAATCATGGCCAATTTTTATGGACATTATTTCATGATTTTAAACATTTCAAGGTAAGTAATAACTGCTGACTGTATAGTAATGTAATGTATTCCAAAATGGAAACGACGCATCATTTTAATTCGTTCATTTATTAATTTTAAGCCAAAGAGTTTCTTACAACTATGAATAAAGACATTTTTTTGAATAACAAAAATGTCGAAGTTTATTTTTCTTTAATTTACCACATTCTCTATTTACTCATATTTCATATGTTCCAATCCAATATTTTGTTATTAAAAAAAAATAGGCCACATTCAAAACATGAAATAGACCACTATTTATTTTTTGTCCACTATTTATTTTCCAAGTTATCAAATATATGATGTTGTTATCGAAGAAGTTTGCAAAATAGCCTGTTTTCTGTTTACAGTAGAGCATTGTTTATTTTTATTTCTGATCTAAAGCTCTCCTCCAGTGTTTGCCTCAACGGAAGGAAATAGGCATTCCACTTTCCGCCCGATCGATCTCGCACTGCCACGATAATGGCCTTGTATTTTTCGCTTCTCTTTTCACACCTCGTTTAATTGCCGTTTAGTGGAATTTATCGTGATGGAACAAAATGATAATAACAACTTATAATGATTACATTTTTATCCATACATTTGATTAAAAAAAAAGAAAAGTGTTTATATATTATTAAAATGAAGAACAACACGTCTTGGTTGCAATACTTGATAAGGAATTGCTGTTTCTTTACCAATGATTACACCATAAGGTGTCAGTGTGACTCTCGCTCGACGTTTTTTTGCCCTAAACGAGAGTCGGTTGTCATTGTGAGCGATCTTTAATTATATTGACGCCAGGTTTTCCCTAGATGATGTCATACCTCGGTGTATGTTTTCCTTATAAGAATATTTAAATGTAAAAATATAATTAGGAGTTAATGTTTCCTAAGAAATTAAATCCACTCACATTGTATTTGTTCGTAAGCGGATGAAGGTGCAATTTACATTTTAGAAAAAAAGTACAGTAAAGTACGTATAAGTAAAGAAAAACTTATACACTTGACAAAGCACCTTGTTCAATTTTTTCTAAACTTTAAGTTGTGCACGAACCGAATCCGACACATGCGGAAGCTAAGCGATATTAGTCGAAATCAGTTGTATGAATTTCTGTCTGTACCCTCAGAATTGGACCTTAAACTGTTTTTTATATATTTAACCCAAAACCTTTTGCGTAGAGCTGGATACCTATCGTCCCAATAGGAGGTATAGTTTTTGTTTTTTAATATTATTAAATATGAAGTGACGTTTTTGTTTTACTATTTTATTCTAACCAATGTGGATAGCCCAGCTTGGGTTAACTCATCATTTTTGTAAAATTACTACAATTTATTATCTATTTCAAGTATTTCACAGGCTAACTCTATTTTTACGGGGGTTGCCCCATAAACAAATAAATAAATTATTATTATTATTATTTCAAGCTGTTAAAATATGCAATTAAAAGAAATACAACCATTCAGTAGGATTATTTTTAATTTCGTCATAAATAAAATTCTCATTTGAAAATCAGATATATATAAAATGGCTAATTGTATGCCATGATTGGCTGGTGCTAACGGATTAGAAGCTAAGTAGGCCTTGGCTAATTAATGCTTCTACTGATAGCTAATAACAAGAAAGGCCACTCTTCCCCGGTCACAGGGGACTCTTTCACGAGGGTAATTTTAGATTCAGCATCTCTTTACAGCTGGTTAGATCACTTCTAGCTCCATCGGGATTACAACTGTTGTAGAAGCACAGGCCACAGATTTTTTTTTACTAGTAACTTAATAAACAAACTATAACATATTTTTATAAGTAAAAATAATAATTATATTCGTCCTTACTCTCCCCGCCCCAAAATTCTAAAATTAAGCCAGGATTTATCTTACATCTAAGACATTTACTAATACCGAGTAGATCAGTCTTTGACTGCTTAAAAATGAAACAATTTTTATTACATTATATTAATTACATAATAAATCTTGTCTTTACAGTTTTTCCTATTTAATTAAGCGAGACTGGATGAAATAAATTTATGTCGAGATGTATTTATGTCATCTCTGTCATGTTTAAAAACAACAAAAATATTTATATATTCAACGATGGAGGTTCTCTTGGTTGTTAGAGGGTGTATATTCTGAAGAAATTCTTGATCGTACCCAATTTTCTAAAACATGATTTAAAAAAAAAAATTTTATTCAACTAAGTGAAATGAAATTCGGTAGGGCCTCAGAAACAACGTTTCATACATTAATCAATCATTATGTTATCTGGGACATAGTTTTAGGTCCTTATAAATGAAAAATAGAGAATTTCCTTATAATTTTTTTGTTCACATTACAAGGTTTTTTTCTTATGTCAGTGGTAGTAAAATTAAAATAGATTAAGATAGTGAAAATAAAATTAAAAATGCTAACGCACATTATAAAATATTTTAATTTAAGACGATAAAACTAATTAAAACTATAGATAAAAATCAAAATGAAAATATAAAAATATTTTCTGAAACTACTGAAAATATTGTTTCCGAAGATGAGGGAAGAGCCCCGAAACGTTGATGGAAAAATATTTATGAAGTAAAGACGTTAAAGTGAAGGACTTTATACAAAATACATAATTTCCACATATACAAAGGAATAATGGATAATTTCAAGGATGCAGATTGGCAAAAAATATAGGAGGGCAACGAACTTATATGAGATCAATTTTATATTGCAATAGTAGCTTACGAAATAAAGAAGATAAAAAGGGCTTACAGGGTAGAAATCAACTTCAAAATAACTAACTTTTTGGTGGAGTTTTAAGAAGGCAGATGATGATTCTTATTCATGAATCATGATGATTCTTATTATGACCCTTATTCATGAATGAACCATTGATAAATGAATATCGTATCCATGAAAATTTTAGCTATTAGTTTCAAAAATAGCTAATTTTTGCCCAGCTCTGGTCTTTAGTGAAAACTGAGGTTTAGCGGGTATGGGGTAAAAGTTATTAACAATAATTATATTATTTCAAAAATTTTTTGAGACAAGGTAAATTTTTATTAAATAAATCAATATTATATCCAATATCAGTCTCAACACTTTATTTATTCATTTGTCCAACGTTTCGGCCTTTCTAGCCATCTTCAGGGACATCTAAACATTTAACAGCTTATATTACAACTTCACTTTT
>NW_027113517.1:367627-392369 GCF_000696795.3 Halyomorpha halys
GACATCTAAACATTTAACAGCTTATATTACAACTTCACTTTTAAACATTTACAATAACATTATTATTCACTATATAATATAACATACCTTCAATATAAAAATCCTTCTCACATTAATTATTATTTTCTATTTGCAGGCTATTCTGCCCAGGTCAATTTCTTTATTAATAAATAACTGAGTGGTAGGTTATAAAGGGTTTGTTATATGGTGTGGTGTTTGATACTGTGGACAATCTTATAGAATAAATAAATGAATGGTTTTAAAATTTAAATAAAGAGGTAACTAGACTTAGGCTTGGTAAGCTTATTAATAATAAGTATGACTTTTTAATAATTGACTGTTTGGAATAGGTTTTAACTTTAAATAAAAAAATTGACCTGGGTAGAATAGCCTGCAAATAGAAAATAATAATTTATGTGAGAAGGATTTTTATATTGAAGGTATGTTATATTATATAGTGAATAATAATGTTGTTGTAAATGTTTAAAAGTGAAGTTGTAATATAAGCTGTTAAATGTTTAGATGTCCCTGAAGATGGCTAGAAAGGCCGAAACGTTGGACAAATGAATAAATAAAGTGTTCAGACTGATATTGGATATAATATTGATTTATTTAATAAAAAGTTATTAACAATATTATTAATCAACAATATACAAATTCCGTGACGATCGGAATTACTTGTATGGATAACTAGTGCTAATTATTGGCAAACTTATTTTTTTTTTTTTTTAATTCCGAAAAGACTTTTGAAAATTATAATTAAATTCAATATATTCGTTTCAATGTTTCGTTTCAGAGGCGGATTTAGAAAGTATCTTTAGGGTGGGCGCTGAAAAACAAAATACTCTTATAAGGCAATATGTTTGATTTAACTTAATAATTTCCAACAGCTAAAATCAAAGTAGTTAAATCAATCAATCAAGGTAAATCAATTAAGAAGTTAAATGTAATGTATAATATAATATAGAAGTTAGATCAACTAAGTAAAAGCAAAGAAGCAATCCTACTCTTTAATGTGCTTTCCACGGTTAAAGATAACGTCAAAGATAAAAACCCCTGTTGCAAAATACATGGACAAAATAATTTGAACTAAGATTTTCAAAACATATTTAAAAAAATATATATGTTTACCTAATATTTTAATGTTTCCTAGAAATTGTTGATTTGACCTGGGCAGAATAGCCTGCATGAAGATGAGTTTTTAAATCATTTAGTTCAATAATTGTATTAAGGTAAGATAAATTATAAATAATATTGTTAAGTAATTTGAATTGTTGAAGATCATCCTTATGATAAAAGCTGTTGTGATAGATTGTCCCTGAGGATTGCCGAATAGGCCGAAACGTCGGACTTGTAAAGAAAATGTGTTGAGACTAAAATGGATAAAAATTAAATTATTTATTTAAACAACATTAACCAGTCTCAAGAAAGTATGTATGAAAAATAAATATTTATTTCGTTTTAAAAAAAAAATTTTGCTTTAGGATAAAAATATGGAAGGTTGAATGTAAAAAAATTAAATTTTCACCATCAATTATACTATTTCATGGAGAAATTCGATCTTTTTTACTTTTTCAATTCTGTATTGTAGCAGAAGTTTCGGGCTTTATTTTTGGAATTAAACTTTTCTTTTTCTATGGTTTCCCTCTCTTCTCCTTTTGGATCCACCAATGTATCATTTAAATAAATAATAAAATTATTTAAACGTTTTCAGAATATGTATATCTATTTTTATATTACTATCGAATAATGAACAATGATATTCCACAATTTGTCATTCATAATAAATTGGTCGCTTAGAATTTCAGATTCAATCTAAATCCTATGAATGACTTGGAGAGGGTCGTGAACTTTCAATTAGTTTCACCAATTGCATGCAGATGAGTAATTCTGGGTTATACAACATCCATAAAGAGATAATTTGGATGCGTCAGACAGTTAACAGTTTTAAAAACCGTTGTACAATATCAGATTCTGAATTGATAGATTTTATTTTAAAGTATGTAGGTTATAGAGTTTTAAATCATCTTTATTCGTAGGGAAACGGTAAAATTGGGTTTTTATAAATCCTACGAATTGTCGCAGATATTTATTTATTAAGTTGTGAGATTTACAGAACTGAAATTGAAATAAAGGGTTTATACTGACTCACTGAGTTCATGGTGATACACCAACATTGTGTGTGTATTTAAGGATAAAAGCATTGGAAGGAATGTTATGACAAGGATCT
The DNA here is from genome assembly GCF_000696795.3 of Halyomorpha halys. Taxonomy (NCBI): domain Eukaryota; kingdom Metazoa; phylum Arthropoda; class Insecta; order Hemiptera; family Pentatomidae; genus Halyomorpha; species Halyomorpha halys. The sequence goes on from NW_027113517.1 coordinate 369,858, forward strand.
CTGAGATTGACAGGCTTTCAAAGAGCACAAAAGGAACATCACCACATACTACATCACGTACATTTCAAATATAGAGGAGGCGGCTGATGCAATGCTTAATTTGACTAGTTTTTTTTTTTTTTAATGTCTAAGTAAATATAAGTCATATAACACACAAGAAAAAAATCTGAAGTGATCTCAGGGATTTTCCTCGCATGTCATAACTTGTTACATAATAGATAATGAAAATTATTTCGAAGAGTTTGCCAAAAGTTTTAGAATCTGAAATCAACGTCATTATCACTTCGAACTCCTTCATAGGGCGAGAACGTTATAGATGTATGAACCTGGAGTATGGATTCGGTTACTGGGGACACGCAATTTTTTTCAAGAGGATTCAAAACTGGAATGAGGCCTATTGAACGTCATAAAGAATAAGTAAAGGAAAAATAGTAAACCACCACAAAGTATTTAAATCAAGTACAAGTAATACGAAATGCTATAATCACAATCTACACATCTCTATGTCAATACTTGGTTGTATATATTTTATGACACTTCTGAGTTTATTTATTAAATGATAATTAAAGTAATACATACGTATTAAAAAAAATTTAAATATTTAACTTTTAATCAAAAAGGGGTTAAGAAACATAATACTTGAATCTTGCTTAGACCCTTCGATAGATGCAGATAGTGAATGGTTACAATACACTCTGTCTTGTCACTCACGGTTTCCAAGTCAAAGAAGGTTGTCTAGGACAATACTTCCTTTTTGCTTCATTATATGATATGTTTTCTTTAAACTGTATTGTTTGATTTCTTTTTCCTCTTGCAGTTTAGGGCATTTAAAATCTAAACTAGAGTGGTGGTTTCCACAGTTGACACATTTAGGGACACATATATTGAGCCACAAGATAATCCGATATGTTCCGGCTTCAAACAGTAAGCACATATTGGTGTTTTTGGACATTTATCAGCAAAATGCCCGAATTTGAAGCATTTTGTGTACCTAACTGGGTTCGGCACGTACAGTTTTACATTTATTTTTTGAAATCCTACATGAATAGTTTTGGGAAGAGTGGGAAGTGAAAAGGTAAGGACATAGAGGTGTGTTCTCCCCATTCCTGAATTTTTTGTTACTATTCTTCTAACATCCTTCACGTTATGATTTCCCAGTTCTTCTAAAATTTCATTTTCTTCGACTCCATCTATTGGATGTTTATTTCAAATAAGTAAAATTATAAGTACTTTAGAGATTTTTTACTAGTATCTAAGTGTATTATAATATACTTGTATGTCAAGGGAATTGATTATTGAGTAAACGAACCCTATAAATAGTACTGAATTAGACTGACTTATATTTATTATGAAGTATTATTGAGACTGTTGCATGGCGACTGCAACTGCTTTCTTGTACAGGCAGTGATTGGTCAACTATCTGAATTCTATAGACACAGTTCTGGTATATTTAGGCAAAATAGGAAAAAAAATCTTATACTCCGATTACTACAACACCTACTTGACTAACTCTCAAATTTTCTCATTTACTAAAAAAACTCTAAACACTATTTGTACATACCAAATTGAGCTTTGGGGCTTCATACCAAACCATAAAATTCCTCCCATATCCAATCCTTACAGTCCAAAATCCTCCGTGAAATCCTTGATGCTCCTTATCGCGTCAAATAAACCAAAATCCTTACCCACCCAAACCCGTTTGTTTTTAATCTCTCATTCTTAACAATCCCTGATAATCCTCTGAGGTATCTGAAAAGAAGATGGCCACGAGATCTACTAATTTAAAGCAATGATTGAAGTTCTATCATTGAGTGTTTCCTTCTCAAGATATCACGTTTTCTGAAATATTTACTTAGTGTATTTATTTGTATACAGTTGTAAATTCCAATAAATATATATTTTTTTAAATTTGAGTATTGTGATCCAAAGTAATAATAGACAAGATCCATAGTCTCTAAAAGAGGAGCATTTAAGACTCTGTGGGCTAAGGATGACTTTTATTTCTCGAAGGACCCATAAAATCTCATAATTCAATTTGGCTTTCAATTATTTTCTCACTTTTTTGTTTTAGAACTAACAAAAGTATACTGATCGATGCATTAATCGATATGAAAATAATTTATTCAACATCAAAAAACAATCAGTTATTGTGAAAGTAGAAGGTGAACATAAAAGATTCATAAAAGAAAGAATGATTGATTATATTGTCGGAAAAAAACAATGTTTATACAGTTACGTTTATATTTAAGTGTTTTCTAAAATTACTGTTATATAATTCACTCTAAATAAAATTACACAAGTGCTTTAAGTAGGCAAACATACCTCATCAAGAGTGAGATAATATTAAACGAAGCCCTTAAATTGGCAACGATACCAATAAATTGATTGATTCCTTTTTTTTAAATAGCTATCAAGAACAATTATATACTCAAACTTTATACTTTTAATTTACAGTAAAATTAAACTGCAAAAAGTATATTGTTATAATTTAGAATTTTAAAAATTACAGGCTCGAAGTAAGTAAGAATTAAATCATTAATTTTTTTAAAACTAAAACTAGATACTAACTAAAATTATTAATTAATATAGATATTATATTAAACACATTAATAATATATTTCAACTCTTATATCACGAAAACTGAGATTATTAAATAGTTGAAGCTAGAAAAAAAAGTGTCAGTATCAATGAGTACTTAATTTTAAAAAAACATTACAATTAGAATTATTTCCCTTTTTGTGATTTTTCTTATCCATTTGAGGAATGGTACATTCCCGAAATTTATTGATTTAACTTTCTTAAGCTAAATTTATTTCTAATATGAAATTAAAAGTTTGCCAAGACCTATTAAGATATCTTTCATTAAGCATTTCACAAATGTTCTTTTTTCTTTAAAACTTTAAGAGTTTAATATACTTGTAAACATTTCAATATAAAGTTAGGTTAGATTAAGAATGTTATATAACAGATTAAAATAGCGTCCAATTAATAATGTGTGTATTCGTTGTCAGGAAAAAGGGAAAAAGTAAGAAGGAACAAAGGGTTGGTTTTAAATTAATTTTTTTACGATAACATTTTATTTTCTTGTTTTAAACTTAAAAATTGTTTTAATTAGCAACAGAGGGGCAAAGGTTGCTTTCTAAAAAAATAGTGTATAGTTAATTTTCAGTGAAGTGATTTTCGTTTTCCGTTGAAAGAGTTGAACGATTGAACCCGAAATAAAACCTTTAATATTCAATTCTTGATGAGATATTTCATTTGTATAAATATCTGTACACAGTTTTTTTTTTCCATCAGGCTTCTAACAAAAACGATTTTAAGATTTAGTAACTTATTCATGTATTGCAATTATCAAATCTGGCACTTTCAATGCATTTAATAATTAGAAATACAAAAGGGTAGTAATTTATAGGATGATCTTGAAATAGATAGTTAATTTTAGTAAGGTTTCCTGGAATTCCGAGATGCTATTTGTTTCCAGTGTTCATATGTTTCTAAACGTATATCTTCTGAATTCTCTTTTTTTCTTGTTCATTGTTTATGTATTTTATTTTGATTGTTTTTTACATTATCATTACTTGAAAATAGGGATCAGTTTAAATAGAATACGGCTTACATTTTATATTTTAAAAAATATTAATATTTATTATTTGAAAATTGTTGTTTATTGTACATTTGTTCACCGTTTATATCAAACTAAAATGACAGCAGACAAATAACGGACTGCCTAACCGCACTGCAGATAGCCCATCCAGTTTATTTAAAAGCTAAACAGAGAAGCTGTAGAAATACAACAGTCAATCTTGAAGTTTTAGCAGTCAACATTTATTTGAAAGAAGGGAACGTGTCATTTTTATTTATGTTAATTTTACTTGAATGAAATGAAATAACCTTTTATTTATGCAATAAATTAAAATCATTACAAAATATAATATAAACATTTAAAGAAGATAGAGAGAAAAAAAATTATATATGTATATATATAATAGTTGACAAAACATTAGCTTCTATCAATTTTCTCTCCATCTTTCTGTATCCTTTCCCGCATAGGCCTTTCCTTTCAGGAGTAATAGTCAGCACTTCCCGGGGTGACCAGCCCTATTGGGAGGCGATTTCTTTTCATTAATTCTTCCAGACATCCCTGCTCCTAGCTGCTCTCCATCATAGGGGTCCTGCCATCCTCTTGAACAACATATCGCTTTTCTTTTGACGTCCTCATCTTCTTTGAAAGTCGTATGGAGTCCATCTGTGGCAATTTTGGTCCATCTGTCATCTTCGCATCGAAGGAGATCCCCTGCCCATTTCCATTTGCTCTATCTTGTCATCTTCAGAGTGTCAGTGAGTCCTGTTTCTTTCTGTATCTAAGAATTTTTTATTCGATCTCTTTTCCTCACATTCACAATGCTTCTTCCAATATTATTTATCCACACCTGCAATTTCCTCACCCGAGCTATAGTCAGTGACCACTGGGCTAATGCAACTATTGAAGACCTGCCTTTTAAGGTTAATACCTGTTTTCCCTTCATTACATGCCTAAGGGACCAAAACATTTTCCAAACGAGTGCCAATCTCTGGACCTTTTTTGCTCCTCTATCCGTGAAAATTATGTTATTTTATTTATTTATTTTTCATACAGATAGTCTGATTATGTTCATTTGTCTAAATTTTAAGAGAGTTTTTTTTTATTTTATTTTTTTTTTTTTTACTTATTTATTTTATTTTATTTTATTTTAGTATGTATGAGATCATTCATCAATATTACCTATTGCCCACAACTGTGTGGCAGATTGTAATATCTATCAATAAATAAATCTATCAAATCAAAAAAAAAAAATCTATCCGTGAATGAGATTAGCTGACCCAGATAAATATATTCTTCAACATATGCCAACTTATGGTTGTTAATTTCACACTCCTCTTTTACGCCATTTGTCATAAGTTTCGTCTTCTGGTAATTCGGATAAAGACCAACCTCTTCACATAATGCCAGAAGCCGCTTAATCATTTGTCACAGTTGTTCCATGCCATTTGCAAAGAGCACAATATCATCTGCAAAACGTAGGTTGCTCAGCCATTTTCCATTTATTTTGATGCCCACGTCTCCCATCCAAGACGCCAGACCACCATCTCCAACACAAGAACAAACAAAATTGGGGATAGCGGATCACCCTGTCGCACACCCCTCTCACTACCAAAGCTTAGTTCTTTCGTTTCAGTCATAATATATGCTGTCATCTCCTTATAAAGCTCTGTTATTATCTTAATATATTTGTCCTCTATTCCTATTAATCTTAGTGCCATAAATATTTCTGAATGTATAATACCGTCAAAAGCCTTCCTAAAGTCAAGGAAACAAAGAGAGGAGTTATATTCATTTGCTTTTTCGATTTAGAGTCTGAAAGTTGTCCACTGTCGAAAATACCTTCCTAAAACCTGCTTGTTCTTCGTCAACACATTTCATTATTCTTTTTGTTAGACGTTGTTTGAGAACACTGGTGAAAATTTTTGAAATAGTTGAACAGGGGGGCCGACAATTCTCTATATCACACTTGTTGCCTTTTTTATACAGCAGAAATATTTTTGCGGTTTTCCATTGTTTAGGTATTGCTTTTTGTTCAAGAATCAAATTAAACAATTAAGTCAGTTCTTTAATTAGAATATTCCCTCCTGCTTTTAAAATTTCATTATGATCACTCGAATGATGTGTAATTAAATTAATTTTTTTTTATCTTGTATTTTTCATAAGTTAAAAATTGATTTTTTCAGTCTAAAATAGTAATAAAAATCATCAAATTATATTTTTCTCTGATACATGGTTTGTAACACAACATCACCATCCTCTCATATCTTCAATTATTGGAAGGCAATATGTTATTTTTTTTCTTTCAATTAGGAGAAGGAAACCTGTAATATCTGTTATATATTGATCGTAATACAAACTTATAACCGTCACATTTAAAAAATAAAGAATTGATAATTAGTGGCCCATCATCACCGTAATTAATTGATTTTATGGCAGTTCAAGAAAATACTACAACTAATATATTAAATAAATTATATGTTTAAACATTAGATGCGTAGTTATTCAATTCAAAAATGGTATTAATCGATTAATTGTAAAAATTCGATTGAATGTCGGTTATATTTAAAACAAGTCTTTATATTATACATTTTACAAAAGAAAGAGATTCGATATTAAAAGCTGTAAACACGATAAGCATAAATGAAGTATCGATTTTCATTTTTTGTTTACTCCTTTAGCTTCCGATGGTATAAGAAGATATTTAAAATGTAGCCCTGAAAGATGTGCCACTATGTATATAGGGGTTATAAAATTCTATTAAAATGTTTTCACAAGATAAAAAAAAGTGAAGAAAACTTTGTTTGTATATCGAACAAGTTTTATACAAGATCAATATCTTTTTCAGTAATAATAATCTTGCCCATTTATTTGTTGTCCCATCAGTACTGTAATATATATAGTGGGTACCTGACATTAATAGGTTCTGGGAAGAACGTGGAGTTCGGGTGTGATCCTCATCACATCATCTTATGTAATCCTCGATCAGAGTTTCTTATCAACCATTCCATTCAAGGTCAATCATAATGTGGAGAGGGTAAAGGTTATTATATATTTTACAGAATTATTATATAGTTATTATTTACTTTACAGAATTTTTATAGAAAATCCAGGATAATATTCTCAGAGGTAACAGAAGACCTGAAGAGCTACAAACAGTTTGTGTAGTCCGTGGTTCGAATCTCTACAGAATAGCGGAAAATTGTTCTTATGTCTTGTTTTAGGGAAGTTACGTATTATGCTGAATACATTTCGATTAAATGAAGTAGAGGTTTCTTCAGGAATAGGTAAGATTTAGATCCTTATTGCTAAAAGGTATACTCTAGAATTATGTATCTGCATGGTCTCCCATAAGTGCTGGTAACGTAAGTAGACCTCAAAAGAAATAAAAAAGTTCGTATCGACCACGGTCCGATTCCACACTGGAAATTCAAGTTTTGTATTTTTTTTTGTTGAATAAAAATGACTATAGAAACTAAAAGATTTCCTTACAAAGTACTGAACCCCTGTCCTTTCATGAGTTGTAGCAGGGCAGAGATTTTAATATTTAACAGAAACTAAAAGACTAAGTTAAATAATTCTAAATTGCACCATAATAACTTGGACGAAATTTTCATCTACAATAAATAAAATTTGTCTATATTAAAACCATTCGAAGGGGATTTCAATCTATTATTTTATTTTATGAAAACAAAAATTGGAATAAAATAAAAAATCTTTATTCAGGGGCAAAGTCTCCAAAGAACAAAAAGCAGGGAGCACGAATTATTGCTTATAGGCTTGGTATATAAAGTAGTTCTATTTCTAGTCATCAGATTGTTTATATATAAATTTAAGATTTCATCAGAAGCCTGAGGTGAAAAAATATCCGATGTTTGAAAGAAGTTAGTATAGAAAAAGATAAAGAATTCTAAAATGTGTAAAATAAAATAAAGATCTATCATAAAATTGCGTTATATAACCGCGTAAAAACCCTCTTCAAACGGTTTAAACCATCAAAATTTTAATTTTTTTAGGAAAAAAAAGATTGTCTAGTTTATTATAATTCAGAATTACCTCACTTAAACATTTTTTTAGTTACCGCTTGCTAGTCAACAAAAACTTGACTAGCTTAAAAAAAACACAAAACTTGAATTTCCTGCTTTTCTGTGGGACTTCGAATAATAGACCATATACACTTTTATGCTGCTTCATAAGCCTACTATCATGTCTTTTTACATTAGCCAGTATTTAAGAGACACCTTAAAAAAAAAAAAACCCAAAAAAAACTTAATTCCACACTTCTCTTTTTTAATAAATCAAGAGCCAAACTATGACTGATACCAAAAGAAACATCGATTTCATTAATACGAAATGGAAGCAATTAAATGTAGGATTTTTAAAAGGAGACTTTCTTTAGCACAACAATAGCCTGAGAAATTAATGTACGAGTAAAGTGTGATTTATAAAAAAAAAATTCTCACTAGTGGTCCGCCCGTAAGCTGCATTTAGTTAAGCCACACAACAAAGTGACTTTGGTCTAGAGGTGATGAAATTGGGTCTTTAGTACCTAGAATAGTATTTTTCATGAAGAAAAAGGTGATACTTGCTATATAAAACATGAAATATAAGTTTTCTCCTATTCTGTTGAGAATTACATCATGGTCTACTTAAATTTTTTTGTAGTTCTTGAGGTCTAATATTACCTCTGAAAATATTATCTAGGATTTATGGAACACCCTGTATGTATGTTACATCTAATTATTTAAACAATTATCATTAATATTATTTATTATTTTATCAATTGTGTAATATATGCCGTTCTATAAACCTCTGAATGCTACTTGTCAGGTTTTGAAAACTATTACGAAAACTAACCATGAACTTCCCTGTACATTTTACAAATTTATTGTAACTAATAAAAATCCAGGACTGATCTGAAGAGTTTACATTCAACTGTGTCTGATACATCTTTGATTTATTAAATCATTGCCAATTTCACACATATTACAGCGTGGTAAGAGATATTCTGATAAGAGATTTTTATTATTCAATTTTTTATTCATCATTAACACCTCGTTAATTCATCAATTAATGAATATTGCAGTACGCAAATTGGATTGTACAAAGCTTTAAATTAAAAAAAAAACTTTTTTTTTCTCAATTTAGGTTGGGAGTAAACCGCTTCCGAAGCATCTAAAACATTATCTGCACATGTCACGTTACATGTTTCGTCAAGGTAAACCCATTTTATGATTAAATCGAATGCTTTAACGAGGAACTAAGCAATTCATTATTCCCTTATAAATAATGTTAATGCAATCTCCAAAAATGTTTTTCTAATTACCTGATGAAGGATATCTCTGTGCCTCCTGGTCCTTCTCCTCCTGAAGTTGCCCCTCTCGAACATGTTGGCAGCAGCGACGGGGTCCAGGGTCCAATAGCTTCCTTTGCCGCCGCCTTCTCCTCGTTCCCTGGGGACCTTGATGAAGAAGTCGTTGAGAGAGAGGTTGTGGCGGATGGAGTTCTGCCAACCCTGCTGGTTCTCCCTATAATATGGGAACCGCTCCAGGATGTACCTGTAGATACCACGGAGCGTCAGCCGCCTCTCTGGAGAGGAAGATATAGCCATGGCGATGAGGGCGATGTAGGAATAGGGAGGCTTCTCGAACCTCGGGTAGTGCTCTTCCTGTCTCTGCAACAAAGTTGAACTTGGAGTTGAAAATCAATCATTTATTATTTCCATATTTATACATGTAAGTAATAGGTAAGAAAATTTTCACATTTCTAAATTGCTAGGATACAGTTACTTTTTGACCTCAACAGAAAAGCACATTCAATTAATGTACAAGCAAATCATAAAACAGAAAACAATTTTCTATCTTCGAGGAAATTCTCAGTACGATTAAAGAACAAGAAATAGTTTATTTATTACAAAAGACAATGGTAACAGAATATCATTAAGTATCATACCATGATATATTTTTTTATGGAAATTAAATTTGTGAAACTGAAACTATGCATGGTACCGCACCCAATGAGTTACTAATAATTTTTTATAAAATGAATTCCCATGATTTCCACTTAATGTTGTAAACTTTTCGCTTAATTTAAAACTAACCTATTAAATACTGATTCTTAAAATAAATTTTTCATTTACATATTTAAGAAAAATTTAGTTTTAATATAAAATAAATATATTTGAAGTCAATTTTTTAAAAGTTAAATTTTTAAGTTATGTTAATATAAAATTGAAGGTGTAATAGGTTTGAATTTAAAGCCCAAACTAGTATGCTTGGATTGAACTGAGAATGAAGATGTTCGGATTTTCATCTACAGGAATAATAAGTCAAAATAAAATGGAACCCAACAAAATATTTTTTTGTAGAAAACGTTATTTTTTTAATTTAATTCGATGAACATTTACTAATATCTTATTATCGCTTCTGAATTTACAATGTAATAAAATACATTAAGTAGTTACTTTAATTAATTTTATTTAACATTTAACTTTTATTTATTGTTTTACCATTATTATTTATACAGTAAATAAAAAAAAAAAAAGTATATACATTTAATCATATCCGGTTTACTATGACAATTATTTTAATTTACATCAGACGATCGTAGATATGTTCAAGTTATATTAAAAAATATGAGTTTATAATAGCAGATTTATTAAACATTTATCTATTATTATTATATTTTGATATAGGGAACGCGGTAGCCTCGGGGTAAGGCGTGTGGCTACTTACTCCAAGGACCCGACTTCGAATTCGGCTGGGTAGAAAATTGTTTTCTGTTACACTGTAGCCGTGAGTCAACTCCTGTGGGTTCTTGAAGCCCTCCTGAAGTCTTACACCCAGCCTCCTAAATTGGGTACTCTTACCCTGATTTCTGACCAAATCACCTCCTTGCACAACCGTTGGTCTAGTAACAGTACTTCCTTACAAAATACTGAACCCTTGACCCTTCATAGGTTGTAGCAGTACAGATTTTAATTTTAATATTTTGATATATCATTACAACATAATTTCATTTGACATAAAATTTCTCGTAAATAATTTATGACCAACGAGATTATATATTATCGGGGTAGATCAGTGAGTAAGGTGTAACCATCTCCCGGGCCCAGGTTCGAATATGAAAGTTAATTAATTATTCTGTTACTGTAGCTGTGAGGGAAGGGTTTCGTAGAGCCCTTCCCCTTGCACAACCGTTGTTCAAGAAACAGTACTTCCTTACTGTGGCCCTGACTCTTTGTGGGTTGTATAAGTACAGGTTTTTTAGGTTTTAATATACGAGGAGGAAAATTGAATAATTAGACTACGATTCCAACCATAAAAAATACTTTTTTTTCCAACTATGCTAGGGAGAAAAAAAAATCTCTCTCGAAATACTGGTTAGTAAAAGATTTTAAAATATTTTACAACGAATTTAAGAAATTTTATTAATACTCGACTCAAAAGTTTGCGAAAACATCAATTAGTGATTAATTAAATTACACGAAAAACAATTTTTTTCCTCGAGTGTTTTATTTGTAAACAATCTGATTATTAATAATCATAAGAGCCGAGTAATCTCATTAATTCTTGTTGTTTTCAACAATCATTTTCCTTCATATCTTATCTCTCTCAAGTGACATTCTTCACATCTATTTTAATCTCAATTGACCAATAAAAATTATACTCATTTCATATTAAATGTTAAAAATAGGCGCGTTTTCCCTGTGACTCTTTTTAGATTAACATGTCACTCAGTACAAAGACTCGACTGAAAACTTTCCATTGTAAGGAGGCACTTTTGTCAATGACCTAATAAACATACGATAAGTAAAGCAAACATAACTAGCTTTTGATTAATAGCTGTTTATTGTTTGTGACTTTTAGCTTGAATATAATTTGAAAACAAATTTAGACCCAGTGATCAACATGATAAGGGATGTGGACTTAGCAGAGCAATTATGAGTTGTTAGTTTTGTGATTTTATCTTATTCTCTTCCACTTCATTTTTTTTTGTTAAGATAATGTTTTTTTGTTTTTTTTTATTATAATTCTTAAATAGCAGGAACACAATGTATTCGCTCAAAATCATTTATTTTCATCATGGGAACAAGAAATAGCTGCATATAATGAACCATGAATTTTAGAGTAGTTCGGTACACGAATTAAATAGTGTTTAGCATTTTGTAGAGTTGCAATATGCTTTTGCGAATGGAAATTGCATAAGCTAGAGAAGTAAAAGAACTAAAAAAGAAAATTAATGTCCAGTTATAGATGGTAGGATTTTTATTTTCTTTGAAATGTGAGCAAACGATGACGAGATAACGAGTGAATGAAAAATGTTAAAAATTACACCTTTCATAGTAAACATAAGCGATTGTAGGAGGATGTCCCGAAACCGCGTGGAAACTGGAGGAAGTTCATCGATAAATGAATAATTCAGTAAGGAGTTCAAGAATAAATGATATGAGAGATTAAAACATTGACATGAGAGGGTCCTTAGAAATCATGAATGGCATTTCTTCGAGTAGAAGAAGAAATGATATAAGAGTCATATTGATCAAACGAGAGAAGACATGATGAGTTGGTTTCCTGTTAGATCGGAATTTAATAGGATGTTATAATCTTACAAACCTCCCCTTCTAGAACCTAGGAGCTACTGGGTCAGGGAGAAATTAGATGGTTCCGTGAGTACTACCACTTATATGAGCAGGCTCTGAAGAGTAACATAAACTACATTACAAAATCGCAACGTGGCTCTGGGATACGGCCCTTCGGGCTCTGAAGGTATCCAAACTAATGATGTGTTTTCTGTCTAGTGGTTGCATTAAAATAATAATAGGAAATATCTTGGGTACTTCGAAATTGACTAAACGATCTACAAACACTGGGCTGGTATTCTCACTAAATTTGTAGCAGCAAGGTTCCATTTTGCTTAACAACTTTATTTTTTCACGACTATCTATGTTCTACAGTTGAATTAGTCATAGTTTAGTCTTTTAATCCGTTCTGAATTTAGACACGATCGTCGACTAGATGCTTTAATAACTGCAGAAAAGCGTTTTTAATAATACTGTCGAAGAGAGGTATTACTGAGGTTGAACATTGCTAGAAAGCCGTTTCAAGTCGCTTGTTGCTGAGTGTGGCCCACAAGTTGAAAAAGGGCTGGGTAGAAAATAAGAGATGAATATATATATATATATATATATATATATATATGAATCCGATTCGTGGACACAAATTTAGTAAATAGATAATATTAACTTATCTCGTAATCTTCTTTTTCTCCTTCTTATTCTCCTGTTATTCTCTGTTTGATAGACCGACTCAAACTTATACCGCTATATTGCTTCTTCCTGGAGTATAAACAGGCACGATTTGTAAGTTATTCGCATCATAGCTGTGATTAAGAAATAAATATGAGTTTTATTATTATTCATCTCTTTTTTAGACGTAATTACCGAAAAAGTGACTTCAGGTAACTTAGCACCAGAAATTAGGCATATTTTGTTTCAGCAACTATGTCCCTAATAATACAAGAGCCCGAAAAAATATCAGTTATTTTAATATATATATATGGTTACTAGTCCAAACTAATGAGTCTGCCAAGTATAATAGTTAGAGGGAATAAAAAATGGAGGCTGTTTCAAAACGTTAAAAAAAATTTCATTCGGAACACCATATCTTCCCATTTCGTCTGTAGGCATATATTTAATCCACACAACGTGAATCAACTTTTTTGTAAACACCAATACAAAAGCCTAATTAAAGTTATCTCAGCTGCGTACTTAGCGGATTCAACTGGATACGATGCAGATAAGAAAAGGAAAAGAAACAAATAGGTACGAGGCTTGATAGTGAAAACCTAAAAAAGTAAGACATTATTAATCGCGTATTGTTAGGTTAATAGCTTATGCATAGGATTAATTTTTAATTTCTTTAAAATCCACTTTATGAATCGTAAAGCAAAACTTGAGTAGTTAGTCAGCTTTCTTCCGATGGTGAATAATCATTTCCAGACAATATTCATAGGAAAATAATATGGCTAAATATACTAAACCGGATATTTTAATTTTACATGATTATTACTCAGGGATTTAGAAATTTTCGTGACGTAATGAAAGTGGGAAAAACTTTAAGTGATGTTATGCGCATACGATTATCATATTCACTATCGAAAACAATATGAGTGGACAAGTGGAACGTGTGCTATCTTTTCCGAAACTGCCTAACGCATTTGAATATCATCCTCTGGCCTTGGAGATATTTTAATGTTGAAAACATAACATTGAGGAAAGTAGCCACTTCGTCACAGGCCCGAATATTCTAATCAGTGCCTAATTTCATTCCATCAGAATTTCTAATGCACTTCACAGAATAATCGTAGGTTAATTTCTATTATTCTGTTTATGTTATTCTGTATTATGAATATTTATACCACATCAACCAGTTATTTGTTGTTGTTTTTATCAGAATGTTAAAAACGTTATATAGTATAGAAGATGATCAAAACCAAATGGTCCAATGGCTGGAAGTGAAACATTTTAAAGACCTGTTCTATTAAGCAACCCTTCCGACCACTAAATTATTTTTCCCTATCCTTTTGGTAGTGAGAAAAAATAATTTACAATTTCTCAATGAAAAATAATTGCCCCAGAAAATTATTTTAAATGATTATAATAGACAATTATTTATTAATAAATATAATTAAGAGTGCTGGGGTGGGCACATAAAACAGATGAGAGAAGAAACTGAGAGACTGAAAATAACAGACCAAGACTGTTTCGATAGGGATGAATATGGGAGGACTTAAAGAAATCGAGGTCCTTGTGGAGGAAAGAGGTTCGAGAAAAGGTGACCGTAGACCGAAGAAAGAAGGAAGAAACAATTGGAAAGAATGAGGAAGAGGTGGGAAGAAAGAAGGAGAGAAGGTGAAAGAAAGTGAAAATAAATGATATTCGCGTGATCCTCAAGTTCCGTTCCGTGTCAAAAAAAAAAATTATAATTTTTGTACTAGAAAGATACCAAGAAGTGAAATAGGCAGGGGAGGGTTTGTGGTCTCAAAATAAAACTTACTTCAGAGTGCCAACTCATAACTCTTGTAAAACAGCCATAAAAGTATATAACTGTGAAAATTTGTACATATGAATTACGGACAATGAATGAAAGAACTAATAATATACATAAAACATATAAGAAAAATATGATTATGCACTTTATAATACATTTCATCATATAATATCATTCACTTTTCATAATTCCTAAGTACAAATTCGATGAATCATCGTAGTTGTTTACTTTCATGGTAATCGTGTTTTCCTTAGCCATGATGAAAGCCTGAAAGCTTACAACCTAGGCTGAAACGTTGGCAGAGATTAAAAATAAACAAGTTTACTGTAAATCAGCAAGTTTTCTTCTTAGGCTATGCATTCATATCGGACACTTTTTTTTTTATCCGATGTCTCCTTAAGTAAATATACAAAAAAAACAACAAATAAAAGTGTATAACTTCTTTGATAAATTCCCGTGAGTGAAACGTCCTAATTGAGGTATTTATTGTTTGATACTGCATCATCACAATAATTTTTATCTTCTCGGTCGGTCGAGGAAATTCATGTTATGATAATGGCTTCTTATGGGATATCGAATTTTGAAACGATTTTATTGTTCAGATTTATTCGATTTTTGGCCATTTTGCCAATTGTAAATTGCCAAAGACAACAGGTTGAAATGTCTGGCGATTGAAAAAAAATTCTGGATACAGATCCTTTTTAAGATCTGATTTACCATAAGGATTGAAAGAAAATTCCAAACTCAGGAGAAGGTTAGAAAATGAACAATCACTATCTCAGAAGATAGACCACATTATATCATATTATATCCTGGCAAAAGTTAAATCAAATTTCGAAAAACTCTATAGGTTAGGGAAGCGGGATGAACATGTATACTGGTACACTCTGTATAAATAAATAATTAATATTAATTAAATTTAATCTGTGCCGCTATCACTCATATACCACTTATGAAATGTCCAGGTTTGCAGTACTTTGTAAGGAAGTAGTTACTAGACCAACAGTTGTGCAAGCAGGTAATTTGATCAGAATCACTCTCGACCACCATATTACCCTTACCTAACTAAAGGTACTCACTTTATGAGGAAGGATGAAACCCGTAGGGCTGACTCAAAGCTACAGTGAAACAAAAAATAATTATCTTCCACAGCGGGATTCGAAGACGGATCTTTGAATCTACCCACTCCCAAGTTAATTATATATATTTACAATACACACGTATATTGAAGCATGATACACAAACTATCAGGAAGAGAAAAATTGAGGATATCTAGAAAAAAAAAATGGATAGAGAATTTTAGAATACATCATGAACGAACAGAAATAGAAGAAATTTCAGAATTCGGATGATTACTTATAGTGGTTGAAAAATGTGGATTACATTCTAAAAAAATATTATTTCAAACTCTTCTTGTTTCTTACAATGTATCAGGCATGTTTTTCTAAGCTATATTTCATCCTGTCAAGACAGTTTGTAGTTAATTATCCAGTCAAAATACTGCTGGGAGGCAACACACAAAAGTGTGAGACTTTTGAAGATCAAAGTAAAAACTAAAGAGTTTATAGTTGCCTTTGGTTAAGACCCGCCTGCTACCCGACCACTTGAGTTCAGTAAACAGCAATCCTTTTACTTCCAGCCACTTACCAGCGCAGCTTTGTTTATCGGATACATTTTTTTTTTCTTACGGCTGTATAATAAAAATAACTTTTACAGTGTCCTCGAAATGTTACACTGTTTACAATCCATCTTATCGCGCTAGTTCTACCGAAGAATAATAACTATACGATAATAGAGCAAAATAACTTCATAAGAAAGTTTGAAATCCTCTATAGACAACAAAAATAGCATATTTCAAGGTACATTGGAGGATTTGAAGAGGATGCAAAAAAAAATCCTTGTGTATGAGATTGAAATATTTTTATCTATAGAAGAAATGATAGATAACACAGAAAGTTAACAGTAATGTTGAATAAAATATTAAATATCAATAGTATGCTAATATTTAGGGACGCGACTGCCGTGTGCGCTGGGGCGTGCGCTTTGGAACGTTGTGGGTTCGATTCCCACCTGGGGTAGTCACTATTTATTTCACAGCGGTCCCAAAAAATGAATCTTGACACTCCTACCTTGGTTAGTGCGCAGCGAGAACTTCAAATGTAGCAGCCAGATGTTTCAAAAAGGACCTCTATGCTCACTTGCCGGACTTGGTACCCCCCACCAGTTACCAATACCAAATACTAATATTTTGAATATTTTCAAGTATTTGACCATGGTTTAAAGCATAAAGTTAATGTGAGGAACAATAGAGGTTTTGAGATACTATCTTTCAATATGCCGTAACTTTACAATTAGAAGAACATTATAATCGATCCCACAACGTTCTGAAACAACTCTAATTCCCGCCCCAACTTGTTCTGCTACCACGTCCACACAAAATTTTTTAAAGGGTTCATAATACTTCAAATATCAAGCTTAATGTCCGAATGTATTGGAAACGTGACGCAATAGTTTAAACCTCACATACAGGCTCCGATTTACTGTTTCTCGCGCTCAAGACAGATAATCATAAAGTTGGCTGGCTATATATCATTGGTCGAAATTAATTTTGAGTCATTCATAACAATAACAGGAAATGCATAAAAGTTTTTTGGAATCATTCTACTAAAGCAGTTTTTCTTCTCCTAATTTTGAAAACTGCTGTAACTTTGTTATTATTTTTTTTTTTTGGCTTGTTCTCCATTAAGGGAGTATACTACTTAAAAACTGCCTCTAATACTAAAAAAAAAAAAAAAAAAAAAAAAAAAAAAAAAGCCACTCAATGAAAAAAGTCAACGGCTCAGGCCGGATTCGAACCGACGCCGCCCGCAGATCTCAGATTGAAAGACCTGTGTCTATGAGCTAGAGACGACCCATGAAAAAATAATAAAACATTTTCTTAAACTGGTGGAATTTTCCATTACCTATTATTATAATTTTACCAGTGGGGTAATTATAATTTTATCGTCTTAAGGTCGGTTTTAATCACTCACTCCTTGTCGTTTTAGAAATATTTCTTTTTTTATACCACTGAAGGTCTGAAATACCCATTCTGAAAAATACTACTCAGAGAGGATTCCTCTGAATGATAAGATCGGAAAACAAGAAATATATTCACGTTTTTAATTTTTATTACAACAATTATAAATATTTTTTAGGATGTATGTGATTACTTTTAAGATTGCGCATTAATAGCAATTCCATGAATCAGAAACGTTTGGATTGAATCCTGGTTCCTAAGTTTTCAGGGTAAGTGATAGTACTATCAGAGACGGTTCTGAAACTACGAACAAATTTGAAAAGATAATTTTTTTTTTAAATATTTATTTATTGCTATTTACAACTGTACATTATAATACATTTAGTAAATCTGATCTAAGTTAAATTGGAGTGTTACACCCGTGTAAAGAAACTACCCATTGGTAGCGCTCTTATGACATTTTACATTAGCTGGTCTCGTGGCCATCTTCTTTTCAGGCCCCCCCGGAGGATTGTCAGGAATGGAAGAGGAGGAATGCAAGATTAGAAACTAGGAGGTTTGAGTGGTTAGAGAGTTTATAATGCAAGGAGTGATATCTGGTTCGGGCTGAAAAGATAAATTTAAAGAAAAATAAATTTCGTTTAAATTTAAAATAGAAATACTAGTGTGTTCAGAGGTGTTCCTAGTCAAGAAACAGGTACACCACACACCAGATTTTTCCTTTGTTAAATTTTATGAATATAATAAAAAATATAAATTATCTTTCTGTTTGGGTTTTTTGGTCACTCCTTAAGTTAGAAGAAAGACACTTATTTCCTATGATGAAAATTATCGTAAAACTAGAAGTGTACGATTTCCGGATTTAAAATTTTTTTTCCTCTAGAAAGCTTCAATTTCTTATATAATTCAATATAGCCTCATGAATAACATTACCATTAATAGAATAAAAATAAAAATAGAGGAACCGAAAGACAATATTATGAAATTATATTTATAGGACAGCAAACACCCGTAGTTTCGGAATATATATTAAAATCTTTTTATGATAATGTGTTCGTTAAGTGGCACAAGATGTATGTATATACAAGAAAATATTTACCCCAAAATTAAACTGTTTTAAGCAACTTATCGAGCGCTAATACCCTACCGTTAAAATACAGTAAATATGAGGGTATAAATGTAATCGGTTGACGATTGTAAATATGTGAAAAGTAAATAATGGATATTTTCCATAAGATATTCTGAGAAACTTGAGATCCATGAAACAAACATCAAAACATAAATCAAATAAACAACAGATAAATAGCTAAAAATAGGTTAGGTGATAATGGTTGACTCATAGGCGTGTTTTTAAATGTGTTGACACTTAAGGAGAAAAGCAACAACTCCCGGCGTCATTTCCGTCCTTACATTCCCGGCTCACAAAATGCGTATTTTATTCCTATTTATAAAATTATAGGGGTTTAAACTTTATTTTGTTTCGGTTTTGCTGTAGTTAAGTCCCTTGTAATTTTTTACTAGAATTGATCCCAGTTAAGTAATCATAACAGGCAATAAGACTATTAAAGACCAAAAACGTCAAATGAATAAAATACTCTAAACTCTAAATATGAATGGGTAATAAGAAACAATGAAATGTTCTCCGCTACTAATCAATGCTAATATCTGTCTATAATAGGGATGTTTATGATCTTAAGTTTAACATGTTAAAGCGTGTTAAATTTAGAAATATTCCCTTCTCTTACCATGTTAAAACGATACAACATATAACATGGTTGATGTTACTAGGTCAGTTAAATGGAGAATGACGTCACGCAACAGACCAGCTGAGCTTGTCACCATTTTGTTTGTTGTGTTGGGTTACTTGCTCGTTAATTGTATTTTGATTGTATTAGTATTATTTAGGATGTTTTAAAACTAATAAAGCTACCAGCGGAACGGCCCCTCCCCGTTCCAATAATTCAACCAAATTTACAACCTTCATTGGACCCCTCACCTAACCATATAATGCCAAAAGGCAATCCAAGGTATCCTTCATACCCAGCTATACATACAGCATACCTATATGTACTAAATACCAATTAAAATCTTTACAGGAGGATACGAATAAAAACAAAACAAAAACTAATAAAGCAATGGATGACAATAATAAGAGATTGAAATCAATCTGATAAAAGATTAATGACAGTTGTCAATTAGCACATCTTGATTCTCTCCTTCATAAGTTAGAAGATCAACAAGACACTGAGGAGCCAAACTTTCTTGAAACTTCCACTTTTCACTCAATTTAGACATGTTGTAATAAATTACTTTAATTAAAACTTAAAAGTAAACAATAACATGGAGTTTCGGAAGGAAATGTTATAAAAGAAGTTGCTCAAAAAATCCGCTAGAAACACTTATGCATTTAACATTTAACATGACTTTAAATAGGGCTACTCACAATCCCATACTTATAACATTTAAGATATTAAAACATTTTACATTTAACACAACATGATGAATACACATAATATATAGTCGTTCGTAATATTTGTCATATAGTTTGAATATTTGTCAAAATGTTAACAAATATGCAATTCAATATTTTTTAAAAACTATGGAACTATGGAAACTATTAGGGCTCATATTTCAGCAAAGTGTTCTCTACTTCAAATATTGTGCTATAAAGTTTTTAATATTGTAGATAATCTTAAAGATATGGTACTCCAAATGAAAAAATATTTTTTCATTTGATAAATAGCCACCATTTTATATTTTCCCCAACTTTGGTTGGGAGTTATCAATTTTGACTAGTAATTATACATAGTTTTCATTAAAGTAGTCTACAATTGGTGTTGAAATAACTTATTTTCTTACCTTAGGCACTTGGACTATGAGATCTTATTTTTGTTTGAAAAAACATGAAAATGGTTAGTTTCATTCGAATTCTTGGCCTCAACAGAAATAAAAAAAGAGGTCATGTATTTAGAAATAATTAACAAATTTCCGTTGCTTTCATATCAACGTAGATTCAGTTCAAATGACAAACACAAATATAATTTTGAAGTAGAGCTTTTTTACTTGAAATTATTTGGAATATGTACTCAAAATAAAATAAACATTAAATTAATTGATAATTTTAGAAAATTCACAAGTCCTAAAAATATGTTTTTAGTAATTAAAAAAAAATATTGTTTCAACATTACAATTTGTAAATGTGAAAATTCCAAAAAATTGTAATATATTCTTTAAGAAAATTCTAATACCAATTTCTTTTGGCTTTAGATAAGGCTTTCGATTTTGCGATAAAAGTATATACCTACCGGTAATTTTGGACTTGCGCCCTTTATAATTTATTTTAGATTCAATTAGCAATTTATACAGAAGGTAGATTCTGTTTATTTCCAGCGATGATGAATGTTGATAAGAACAGTTTTTGTTTTGTTTTTTGCGCAATCCTTTTTAGTATATAGCAGTATCAAATTAGTAGATATACTATAACGTTAAAACAATCAAGTAGTTTATCTCCTCAGGTAAGGATCCTGAACAACTATTAAAGATTTCGCATGCCATATAAATCACTACCTACATAGAATGCATTCATCAAAATAAACTATTAAGTAAAAAATAAATGTGTATTAAGCGTTTAATTTCAATTTAACATTAAATAGATGATAATGAGTTCTGATACATATTTAATTAATGATTTCGAATAATCCAGGACCTTCAAATTATTATTTATGGAGTCTCAACAAAATCTGCACAAAAGACATAAGTAATATATAATATAATAATATACTTACAAAATTAAGAAGTATAAAATATCTCATATTCTGGATTACAGTTGTTCACATAATAGTACAAGAACCGAAGAGGAGAAAAAAAAGGCAGTTATTTCACCCCAGTTGATGATTACTTTAATTAAAAGTGTGTAATTACTAATCAAAATTAATGGGTCTACCAAGTATAGCTATGGGCAATAAAAAATGACGACCGTTTCAAAATTAAAAATATATATATATTTTTAATTTGTAGCCCTATGTCTTTAAAATTACTAATACTAGAAAACCTAAGATAACATCATTTAAAGCAGAGTAAATGAGTCCTAGAGCTATTCACGTCCTATAGTTCCCGAGATATAGCTTTTTAAAAAGTAACAGTTCATAAAAAATGCACTGAAAAATCAGTAGTTGGTGAAATTATTTTGAGAAATCTATATCTCAAAAACCATTTGACTTTCAGATGTCTATTAGCACTCAAATTGCAGCTAGTTAAATGTACTAAAAGTAGTTTAATGTGTTTATCATCGTAGGAGAAGTAGTTTTTATGATATTTGACATAATAATAATAAATTGATTTATAGTTGTTCATGCAAAATTTATATTTATATCCGAATATCATAAAAAATACTACGCCTACGAAGATAAATGTCATAAACAGCTTTAAAGTAAGTTAAATTACCTTTATTTTAAATGCTGGCAGCTTTGCCTTCGTAGGAATAGTAGTTTTTATGATATTTGACAAAATAAACTCATAAAATGTTAATTTTTAGTTGAGGTTTAGATAGTTGACCGTAGATTAATGATTGGAGAAGTTTGTCGGGGGGTGCGGTCAGCAAAGATACATAACAGGCATAAAATAAATAAATATGGTTTTGTTTATTTATGTTGTTCTTTGCTGACCGCAACCTCCGACAAACTTCTCCAATAATTAATTTCTAGTTATACTTATAAAATGTTGGATATTTGAAAAAAATATATCTCTAGATCCATAAGATGCAGATATGTCTGCCAACACTCAAAATAAAGGAAATTTAACTTACTATAATGTAGTTTATGACACTTATCTTCGTAGGGGTAGTAGTTTTTATGATATTCACA
>NW_027113517.1:392714-398124 GCF_000696795.3 Halyomorpha halys
TTCTTGTGTTGTTCCTACTTTTTAAGATATAGAGCTCCGAATGAACAAAAGATTTTTTATCGCTTTGAGACACCCTCCATTTTTTATTCCCCGTACCTATACTTGGCAGACTCAGACTAGTAATTATACATAGTTTTCATTAAAGTAATCAAAAACTGGGGTGAGATAACTGTTTTTTTTTCGCCTTTTGGGCTCTTGTACTATATTTACGACCCCAAGTTTTGTGAAGATTGGAGGGCTCGTGTTAACGTTAAAGATATTTTTGGGGCTTTAGAAAAAATGTATGGTTTTATTTTTATGTTGCTATAAAAATTCGTATTTTTTCGGGTTTCTCTAGGTGCTTATAAAATATATAAATTTCACATTTTAAAAAATACAACAGACAGAGTTGTAGCAAAGCCTGAGATTATCGGCAGGTAAAGTTACAGGAAGCTTAAGATAATTTTATTGTAGCCATTTAAACTTGATTCCCGAGAGAAGCTCAAATGCCGCGACCATTGTTTTAAAACGAGGATAAACAAACTGTCCTACTATTAAGGCGGACGTCTTTGTAAGGAAATTTTTTGTTTGGATGACTCTAATGCCAAAGGAGATATTTGAGTTAGCTGAAGCATTATCTCCCCTTTCCTTTTTTTATTACCCCGGAGCCAGTAAGCCATTACCAAGCATATATATACCAATGTTTATAAGAGCCGAACAAACACGGTCTATGTCAACTGTCGGTCCAAAGAAATAATAATACAAACCGCTTTCTATAAACATTTCAGCTGTTAAAACACTGCTCACGTAATCTTAAAACATTTTTACGTCGGTTTTTTTTTTTTGTAAAATTTGTCTTTGGCTCGTGTATTTACACAATATTCTAGACTATAATGAAAAAGTTTTATCAAAAATCGTTACTTTGGCACATTTTTTTTTCTTTTCATTCCTTCAATTCTCAGCGGTAAACATCAGCTTTTAATTTTATTAAACAAGGAAAGTTTGGAACAGCTACGTGTCTGAGATAAAAAAAAAACTGCCAACTGTTTACAATAGCTGAATGGTTTAAAGCTTGTTATTATCAATGATGCGAAGCGATAAGTTAACATTACATGGCAAAATATTTTTCTCTAGGCGGTTGTAAAATCATTAAACATTACAATTGCAACAACCCGTAATCATCGTTGTGCTCAATATCAAAATACTCTCTTAGTATATTCTCCAATTTGCAGTTACTTCTTAGATAATTATCCTCAATGAATTAATTTATAACTAATTAATTTTTTGATGAGAAATTATATCTTTACAGAAAGAAAAAGGTTCTGTTAGCAATTGTTTTACTGTCCTAATATCCGTCTCAGGTATTAAGTATTAAGATATTAGTGGAACCGAGGTATTTGAAAATGTCTACTTTAAAGAACATTTTCCATCCACGCAGATTCTTTTATCGACTACCATATATTATATTTTATCTTCGTTTACTTGTCCACCGATTTGCTCTGCTTCTATGCTTATCCTCCATCAACATCCCCCTGACTGCTTCCGAAGACCCAATATCACCCGATGTGTTCCACCATTTTCGTGTGATTTTTTTCTTATCACATTCTGGAGTGCAAAGAGGACAGCATTGGCGAGAGTCCATATCTCTGGCTGAGACCTGTTCTAACTTTCAGTGCTTCACATTATTCTTCTTGTGTCAGAACGTTAGGATTATTTCTACACGCTTTTATCACTCATCAGCTTCTGGTCTTTACTCTTCGGTACCTTGTTGGAATAATGCAAAATGTCTACATTAAAGTCTATTTTAAAGTCTACTTTAAATTTTTAATTTTTACAGATAGTCCATGAATTTAGTGAGTTCAAACAAACTCTTCTGCTTTATTTGTCCACCCTATTAGTATTAGATATAGATATGGTTAGCCTCTAATTTGTGTGTATAATTATTAATTGGTTGGCATGTATGTATGACGATTTTTCGATAATATCAGAAAAAAATTAACGGACTAACCGTCACTGTTATTTAAATGACGTGGTTTGAATTGCTGAAACGTCAGAAATTGTTAATTGCAGTAATCGTAAGTGGAACTGGAAAATATTTATTTTTAAAAAAAATATCTAAGAGTTTGAAAAAAGAGTTATGTAATGATTTACATATAGTTTCTAGTAGTATTATGTAAGTGCTTCATTTAATAAACAGTTTGTCTCAACAATCATCGATATATCAAAGACGTATATTAGATAACCGTCTTACACATTGCTCTTTCTAGAACATAAGCTAGAGACTTTATAATAAAAGTTAAATAATTTTATTTGAATTTATTATCACTCAACAAACCTATAGTTCGAAAACGGTGCGTCCGATTTTGCCCAGATTTGGACGAATATGGGAATTAATGTAAAATAGGTTTATTAGCATGTTTTGTTAATAATTTTTTATTATTAGATAATTTTTAAGTTGGTAGAAATACAGAGGTCTTAAAGCGCCACTTTTTTTTAATTAGTTACATTATCTTGTTCCGTTTAATCGAAAGATTTGAAAAACTGTAAGCACATGGCTAACTGTAACAACAGCACCCCATGTGGCCGAGATAACAAAAGACACAATGGGAGTCCATGTAGCCAGAGGCAGTGGAGAAAGAGCCATATTTTCTCTGGGAAAGCAGCATCTGTTCTTTATTCTAATTCGGTGGAAAACCATGAGTGAGTAGAGACATTTCCGAAGTGCCGTCCGGCAGCCGAGAAGAGGGCGGATAGAGGGATGTGGGGAAGAAGAAGAAAGAAGCATGAGTAAGTCACTTTCCTTCTATAACAATCCCCCATCTTCATCAATGCTCATATCTACAGTTTTAGTAGATCCATAATAAAAATAAATTAATAAACCTTAACCATAAATATTTTTTTTCGGTCAGCCTTCATGTATTCACCATAAATTTAGTATTTAATATTCTCTCTTATACAATGAAACCTATAGATTGTAAATCAATTCTTTATCTGTTACTTTATGTTTTTTTTTTCATTGAAATTAATTTCAATACAATCCACTAATAATATCCAACCAGGCAATCAAAAGTGAAGTAACGCCTGACCTTAGGTTGAATGCGCATTTCATACAATCCATTTTATTCTCAAGCTATCATAATCTAAATACAATATACTTTCACTTCTTTTAATTGCAAGAAGAACTTTATTTCCTCAGTAAAAAAATAGTATCCACGTGCAGCAACATTGTTCAGATAAGGAAACAATATAAACTAATTGATTGAATAGTCTTATATATTATGTCTGTTGAATAGATACCTTTTTCAGACGAAATATAATACTAAACCAATTAGCAAATGAGAGGTACCGTTTGGAAGACATTTTTACGTAGAATATGCAGTTGTGACGAAATGCAACCAGTATTTTTAAATTAATTAAACATCAGAATATCATTGAAACGTGCACCAAGAATACCCTTGAAATATAATGGTTATATCATTTGAAATGTGGCTTAATTCTTAAAAAAATAGATTAAAAAAACAAAATCGGGCCACCGTTAGCAAATGGGCAGTAAACTAACAACAGAATTCCAATTCTGAGACTAAAGTAGTTAAGAGATTAGAGAAGTTACGGAAGTACTATTGTTTTTAATAGAGTGGGTTGTTCATTTTAACAACTTTTAGCTGTTGAATAGCTGTATGATATTTGATAATTAGGGAGAAATTTTGTAATCAATTGCAAATATTGTATTTTAATAGAAATATTGAGTTCAGGAAATGTATTCAAAGAAACATGTCTATTGTATTGTACTTAGGAGCCGCCACTTAGGAGATATATGGTGGGGAGATATATGGTTAGAGCAACATACATTATATTGGATTGAACAATCGCCATGCACAGAGGTGCACCCAAATCTTCGGATTTCCAGATGGCACGAATACATGACCGGAGTGTTTTCAAAATATTGATGGTTACTAGCGGAACATACTCAAAAAAGCTTATATTAATCCAATAGTATGAAGATTTGATTATTATCTGCACTATTATGACCATGGTCTGCGTGGATGGGAAATCGTATACGAAAGTAGACAGTTTTAAATACCTCGGCTCTTCAATAACAATAATACATGATCAACGGACTGAGATAAACCAGCGTATAACATTGTGCGAACTGTCAGCTCTGATATACGGCTGCGAGGACTCGGCTCTAACAGGTACCCTGGATAGCAGAATCGAGAAATTTGAACGAAAACTCCTCAGTACAATTACAGCTAGAATCAGAGCGAAGAACTAACAGTGAACTTGCAAAGACTGGTCAGTCAATATTTCATGAGGGCAAGGAGGTTAAGATGGGCGGGACATTTAGCTCGAAGCAATCGCCTTCGCACAATATGAATGCTCGTATAGGTGGCAAGTGACTACGCGGGAGGCCCAAAACCAAAAAGATGCGAAAGAGCATGCAGCAAACTGGAAAGCGGTAGCCCGAGACTGGCTGACGCGGAGAAAGCTGGTACGGGTATCGAAGATCAACAAGATCTGTAAAAGCCCCCCCTCCCAAAAAAATATTATCTGAACTAGTATTCTATATTCTATGAATTACTTTTAAATAAATGACAATGCAATTTTGAGGAGGCCAGAGATACTCATATAAAATATTGAAGGGGTCTCTTCATAAATTAACGGTCGCCATTAGAGTGACATAGGATGTTACCCTTTTCCAAAATATCCAATTCCTCTGCCTCCTCTTCGAATGTATTATTAATGCAGAAAAAAAAGTCCCCCTCAACCCGATTTCCAATCATCCCGTGATATCAACCCTTCTCACCCTTGGGCTTGGAAAAAAAAATCATAAATTAACGGTAAGGCAAAAAGTGTCACCACGGGGACACGGGATTCCTTCATCTCTGGAACCTAAGCTTTCGCATTAGCAATCTATCAGCCGAGGAATGTCATACATTTTCAAAATTCATGAAACCACTTAATAGCTCTCTGAGAGCTGCGAATCATTCATTAAAATCTAATAAAACCATTTGATTTTTGCAAAAGTTTTAGCACAAGCAGGGCAGGTGTTAGAGGAGTATGACCGCTAAGAAAAATTATTTTAAAATGAGTTTAAATTTCTTTATTGCAGTTGGAGATGAAATAAAAACATAAAGTGGACTACAACAGTTTACAACAGAAGAAAAGATTACCTTAATTAGGTGTAAGAGTGTAAATGTACAAGATTAGGTTCGCATATAATATATGTGAGGGCCTCCCTCACAACAGGTAAGGCTTCTCTGCGCATGTATGAGCTCGTTTAAATTATATTTTTCTGTTTATACTCTAATTCAAAAAAAAAAAAATTATAATTTCTTGTATTACATTTTTTATAATTTTTTTTTTAATATTTATTTATTGCTATTTACAACTGTACATTATAATACATTTAGTAAATCTGATCTAAGTTAAA
>NW_027113517.1:398573-421249 GCF_000696795.3 Halyomorpha halys
GTGTGAGGATTCCAGGTTAATCGTTTGTTTTATAAATTTAAAATTGAACTTTGAAACTTTTTCAGATATGGGAGATTCAATATTAATACTTACAACTGATAAAGTAAATATATTTTTATCCCGAATATTTTAATGAAAATACGAATAATCTCTTAATCCTCTTGGTCAACAGGATTTAAATTAACAACGTTTCTATGTTCTACGTAAACATTACATAAATCCTGAAAAACAACAAGTGGATATTGAACTATTAAAGGTAGTAAATACCTACGAATTATTGCAATAGCAATGGAAAATTAAAGATAACTGAAGAGATTGTTCGAAGGCGTCTGGCTTGTTTGTTGTTCTCGCCTTGGCAAAACATCAATTATTCTTAATTGTGTTTTTTTCAGGTAAAACATGATTAATGCTTGTGTTTATTACATAGGGAACACTTAGCATTCATCATTACTCTCATAGTACACCTTTTTATATAATTCATTTACATGCTATTGTTATTAATAATTGTTTAAAAAAAAATAAACGAGAAAAGAAAGAATTTTACGATGAAATTAATAGTCTAAGCCTACTGTCGGACCGTTTATCGTAAATCAAGGTCTTTGAATTAACAGTCCTATGCTTAAATAGCAATGAAAAATTTCTTGTTATGTCTGTTAGCAAAATGGAGATCCAAATCCCGCGGAAGGGTTTCCCATAAGCTTCTCAAATATTGATTTTAGACGTCATATTATTAACAATTGTTCTACTAGACTAGAAAACCGCATTAAACTAGAAAACTTTTATTTATAAAATTAATATTAATATAGTAAAGTTTTGACATCCTCATTGAAATTATATGTCACTGACAGAGTAGTAACACAATGTAAAGAAAGTACATGACAACATACAACTATTGTATTTTTATTTTTTTTATTCATATTAACTTATTACATAAAATAATTTCCACCATGGTCGGGTGTGTCGTATAAAACTGTACGATTAAGGTTATGAAATTCCCTATTAGTGACTTAAAAACAGGATGGGCCACTGAAGGGTCCAGCATCATGCATTTTTGTGATTAATTACTACTATTTTATTAATTACTTTTTTCCGGTGTTTGCGAGTCGGTTTAGAGGGTTTGACAGGCAAATTAACAATAAAAGTGAATCAAAATGCACTTTGAAATTCAAGGACCCCCCTTGTCCCAGATGCGGGTGTGGGGACGCACATGGTTCAATTTCCGAGTCAGTGGTCCACAGGCTACTATGTGTTGAGAACCACTGTTTTAGAACAAAAATTTAATTTTAAGAGTATAATGAACTGTTACCGCTATATAATGAATGCTACTAAAAGAATCTAGTGAATAAAAAAAAAAACTCTTTCCTATTTTTTCTAAAGTGCAGTTCGCTAACATTTAAAGAAAATTAATGTTTTATAGCACTGATTTTAAAATAAACTTCTCGTTTTCAAATAAAAGAAGCAACAATAAATCCAGTAATAAACAAACAATTCTCAAAGAATAAAGTTTTTGAAATTCTATGCTTTCATTGTCTCTTTTTTTTAATTTGCATTTTTCATGAGTATTTATTTCAAAATATACTGCTACTAATAGAGAAAATATATTATTTTTTTCTTTCCCCTCTACATGTCAGCATTAAAAGTCATCAGAAACATCAAAATAAGTAAGCAAATTTTTTTAGTTTAATATTTCTGACACACCCAACAATACTTATTAGATGCAGAGGAATAGAATATACATTTAAACGTTTAAATATATTAAGTAAACATTGGTATTATTATTATCTCCCATAAAGAAGAATGAAAAATCAAGTTTATAATAAACGGTCAAAATGTGAAACGAATTAAAAGAACTGCCTAGTTATTATGGGAAAAAATATTTTTTTCTTTTTTAATAACCATGATTAATTTTCACAAAATAACATTTACAGTCATCAAATATTGTAGATAATTGGCCATTAGTTTTCGATCAATAAAAACATTTATTGTTTTCTTTTTTTTATTGCCGACTTGATATCCTTAGGATAAAAACAAAATTAATTATTTGAAAATGATGTATTTGCTGTCATTTTCAAGGTCACTAGTATATACATATATACTATAAAATATACACTATATTGAAAAAATAATACAACCTAAACTACGCAATACATGTAAATTACAGATATACAATTTGAAAAACGAGTAGTATAATTAAATGAACTGTAGAATAATTAGTAAATTATAATATAATACTATAAATCAGATATTAGCGGTGTAAATACAATATTTAACCATAATAAGTTCTTCTCCACTAATGATGAAGAATTAAAATAAATAATCTTAGACCTATAACTATTCTATCCTGATATGTTAAAATGCCTTAACTTTAATCTTATTTTATTCCTACCATCTACATAATTTATCATCATCCATTCCTTTCTCATCGATAGATTATTCCAAGTAAACCACAACAGTTCATATTCTTCCCTCTATTCTCAGTCCGCCGCTGTTCCTCAAGGTAGTTTCTTCGGTTCCATCCTCTACACCGTCTATACAGCTGACATCCGAACAAATCCTAACATTACTCTCACCACTGACAAATGTGTGCTCGCTGTTAATAATAACCCTTTGATTGCATCCCAAACTCTCCAATCCCAAATCACAGCCCTCGAAGAATGGTGTCGTTATTGGAGGATTAAAATAAATCCCAACAAATTATCTTTACCCTTCGTCGTAAACCTACCGACTGCCCTACAGTCTCCTTTGATAATGTTGATCTTACCCCTGTCGAACAGATCCAACAAATTGGACTACATCTGGACAAACGACTAACTTGGAATACTCACACAAGACTAAAAAGACAGGAAACTGTATTTCGATTTCGACTTTTACAGCACTTACTGGACAAACGGTCTAAACTTCCAATTCGTTACAAAAGACTGATCTACATGACTGTAATAAGACCAATCTGGACATACGGAGTTGGGCTTTGGGGCTCCACTAAACCTTCGAATTCCTCTCGTATCCAATCATTGCAATCCAAAATCCTTCGAAAAATTCTCAATGCTCCTTACTTTGACACAAATAAAATCATACATAAAGACCTTAATGTTCCATATGTAACCGATCTAACCCGAGCCAGATATCACTCCTTCCATTACAAACCCCCTAACCACCCAAACCCACTAGTTTCTAATCTTGCTTCCTCTTCCATTCCTGACAATCCTTCGAGGCGCCTAAAAAGAAGATGGGCTCGAGAACTGCTAATGTAAAATGTCATTAGAGTGCTACCAATGGGTAGTTGCTCTACATGCCTGAAACACTCCAATTTAACTGAGACCAAATTTACTAAATGTATTATACTGTAAAGTTGTAAATAGCAATAAATAATTTTTTTTTAAAATCTTATTTTATAAATATACTTTTGTTAACTACCGTTACTAAAAAAAAAAGAAGTAAATTGTGAAATTTATCTTGTCATATAGGTAATTTTCGTCCCATATTCATAGAAAATGGAATTTAGAAAAAAATATTAAGTCACATCCCACCATCATATCATTTTTGTCACTTTATTTGAAATAATCATTATTATTAATTAAAAAAATCGTTAGTAAAAAATTAAGTACAAAAAACAGTTGTAAGAGATGGTTGGAGAAAGCATAAAACTAAAATCAACGTATCTTTAAACGAATATATCCAAAATAGCATAAATAATTTATTAGATATTTTCGGAACAAATATTAAGTAGTAGGATAGCTTGTATTTCCTCGTGTATCCTATATTCCAAAATTAGTAGATTATATAAGGTAATTTAGAAATCTGTTTAGATAAAAAAAGGTAACAGGTGCGCCAAATCTCACGAAAGCAAAGTATCCAAACGAGGGAAGGCTAAAATAAACAACCGTAGGATGTATAACTTTTCACAAGTCCAGATTTCTTTTTTGGCACTGTAATATTAACCAATAGGCTGTTAAGAGTCTTGTTTACTTTCAAAATTGGATCTAGTTCGGGCTAAACCTCTGATGTGAAAATTCGTCGAGTCGTTAGTAAAATTTTTGGTGTACTTTTTACTAGAAAAGAATAATAATATAAAGTAAACACTAAAATATTTCAGTTGTGTAAATACAGACCTCCACTCGGAAATTAAAATCTTATGATACGGATCAATTTTATTTTTGAAATATTTATATAAATTAGAAACGGATGTCGTTCAGCATTTAACCTAATATTTATTTAGTAGTGGAACAACTGAAATATCTCGTTTGACTTAACCACTCATGTTTAGCAGTTTGTATGTTATCATCCTTTTTTTTGTATTAATCAAGAATACATAAATTAGTTACTGTTTATTCTCAAAGGAGCTTTGTGTGTAATTTCTATTATTAAATTCATAACTAATACAGTCTAAAAATTCAACTGAATCATCATGTTGTACCTAACATATCATGGCAACATGTCTATTTTCGAATTAAATTAAAATCTGTACTAATATAATATAACTAATATAGTCTCAAAATTCAACTGAATCATCATGTTGTACTTAACATATCATGGCAACATGTCTATTTTCGAATTAAATTAAAATCTGTACTAATATAATGTAACTAATACAGTCTCAAAATTCAACTGAACCATCATGTTGTACCTAACATATCAT
Organism: Halyomorpha halys; assembly: GCF_000696795.3. Lineage (NCBI taxonomy): Eukaryota > Metazoa > Arthropoda > Insecta > Hemiptera > Pentatomidae > Halyomorpha > Halyomorpha halys. The sequence goes on from NW_027113517.1 coordinate 403,210, forward strand.
GGCAACATGTCTATTTTCGAATTAAATTAAAATCATTACTAATATAATATAACTAATACAGTCTCAAAATTCAACTGAATTATCATGTTGTACCTAACATATCATGGCAACATGTCTATTTTCGAATTAAATTAAAATCTGTACCGCTACAATCCATGAAGGGTCAGTACTTTGTAAGGAAATACTGTTACTAAACCAACGGTCGTGCAAGGAGGTGATTTTGTCAGAATCACGCTCGACCGCCAGATTTTTGCCCAATTTATGAGGCTGCTGGATGGACCACAGGAGGGCTCCACAACCCACACGGTTGACTCACGGATACAATGAACAGAAAACTATTTTCTGCCCAGCTGGATTCGAACCCAGGTCCTTAGAGTTAGTAGCACCGTGCCTTACCACGCTGCCACAGAAAATATTTTTGTTTCTATCTATGTTGAGTCTAAATTACTATGAAATGAGAAATTTAAGTTACAAAAAAAAATTTTTAATTTTTTAAAAAAAGGATTTGGTATGGAAGGAAATGGACACAATAGACAATATTCAAACGCAGATCATGGTTAATAACGTACAGTACTTTTTCTAAAAAGACATGTATATAGTGAAAAGTATAGTACTTTTTAAATAGTGAAAAGCATATTCAGTTGAAATAAAATGTGAATTACGTGCTTATGCTTTCTCTTTTCTTTTCGTAAAGAGAGTAAAACAAAGTGTAAATTATACTAGTCACCGAAACCTCAAAACGTCTAAAACAATATTATTATAATGAGTAAGATTTTGGCAAAAGACCAATTTTTATTTCCTTGTAAGTAAACAATTGTTCAAACGAAACTATCTAAGTACACTGGAGTAGATAAATATCCAATTATTTTTTATACACTTCTAAAGTTGTGTAGGTAGGTAGACTATAGGCGCTTGAAGGATTTAATTACACACCCGGTATTATACCATTTATGGTCTTTGACAAAATAAAATATTATAAAAGATTATTGTCAAAGAGATTATGAATAAAATAAACTATTTTTTATGAAATTTTATAAAAATTCAGTGTGGTACAACAACTAGACCTGGGCTCAGTTTAAATAATGACATTGAATAAATTAGTGGGTTATTCCTTGAAGTAATAATTTCTGAAATACTGATGATTCAATGAAATAATCTCAATAAAATAACTATCTGAATTTATTTCATGAAACATTCAATTATCATTCAATAAAACAAAGCAAATATATTTCTAAAATAGTTATTTCTTGAAATAATTATCTTAAGATTGCTATTTCACTATTATCTTTTTTTTTTACCGCATTATTTCACTAAAACGTAAAATAATCATTTTCAAAATAGCGTTTAAAATTCATGAATACTGAATATAAACTGCATTACACGGTGATAAATTATAACCATGGTGTAAACTAAGATAGTCACTATAATAACAGTGTGATGACTACCGTGTACTGTCATCGTGTACCTCATAGTTTTATACATTAATCCGCCAAACTCAAAATATGTACGGATATCCTACGGAAAATTAAATTCTAAAATATTTGTTCATTAGGATTGTTCAATTATGCTCACTGCTGGTAGGTATATCGTAGAAAATCGTTTAATAAAACTAAATCAGAAAATAAAAAGTTCATTAAAAAAAAATCTTGGAAAAAAATTTAAAAATTTTGATCAGATTTTTATTTAAAATATTTAGCATAATTAATTCTTGTTGTTGAAAAAAGATTAAAATATTATAAAATGTATTTTCAATTAATTTAATTTAATTTTTTTCCGAAAATATGTTAATTAATAATTAATTTGTCCTTATAACCAAAATCTAAGTAAATCTCTATTTGAAAAATTCATTCATTCAGAGCTGATTTAAAAAAATATATAATAAAATCGATTATTACTAGATATGACAATATTTTCACTATAACACTCATCATCATTATTTTTAAACAATTAAACTTAAAATAATACTAACGTCATGGACCATAAGTTCAGCAAGAAGGTCCTATGGTTCGATAGTAACAAGATTCTACAGATTACCCCATACATGATGACAAGATCCGACCAACAAAAACCTTATTTTATAAGGATTTATATTGAATTTCAAAGACATGAGCTTAATTTATTGTTCAATTTAGAAGCCAGTAGATACTATGATCTTAAGGACGATTAGGTAAGTCCTTCCACACAACCTTCGGGAACTTCATCAAACAAGGTATATACATCAAATTTCATACATAGAATATTTATCAATATCAGGTGCTTAACAAAGAACTCTCCGCCCTCATACCTAAAGTTTCATTGACTTGTCACAGCAAACTCGGATTTTCATATTCATAGTTTCTTACAGCTTTGAATGATGAAAAGGTTACAAATAACTTAATCATAACTGCCATGATGAATCCTTATACAGATGCAAATAGAAATGAATCAGTAAAAAGTTTATAAAGAGAAGTGAATAAAAAAATATTACTAACTATTAAAAACCAGAACTTAAAATAAATAAAACTAAAATTATAAATACGATTAAACCCAGCGCTCTTATAAACACTGCCGTCGCGGTTGCATAATTTATTACATCACTATTTTATAGCGTCTACATTGTGTCAAAATAAACAAGCTGACAAACATGCTATATTGCTGATCAACACTGGGCTAGAAATAAAGCAACAATTTAGTTCATTTTAGGTAACATATTTTAGAAAATTTATTAAGACACCGCGATATATACACCTAATATGTTACAGAAAAATAGCAACAAAGTTTATCAAAAAAGTATATTCTTTTATTAAAAAAAACTTTTTTTTTCTATATTTTTTTTGGAAAGAATTGTGCAGTACTAAGCTTCGGAGACTGTTCGTGGAACCTGACATTTAAATGGATCATAAGTATGATGATGAATATGCTTCTTCATAAATCATCAAAAATAGCTCCCAATTTTTGTTAAAAGCCATTGCTATAAATACTTATACATTTTCTAATGAAATAACTTAGAAATGGACACGCAGCAATAAAGCTAGCAAATGGGTTTTATTATCTCGATTAGCAGTTTACGGTTTCTAACGATTTTTAATGAGCCTTATGAAGCATTTATGGTTCATAAAGGTATCTTGGAGACACGAAGTACCATAGCATTCCTTGTGAAGTCGATATTAAGAAGCATAGTGCAGGTTAAATTATGGTACTACTTAGTTTAGTACAACTAAGCTTACTTATTTCTTACTTCATAAATTTACCCTTTTTACTGTTTTAACTTTGGCTATCGGAAACTTTAATTTGTACCTAATATAAATAATAATAAGAGATTGACTTAGTAGTCGCTGAGTAGTGTTTTCTATATCCAAGCTACACATTATGTTGTTCAACATAAACTTTTTTTTTAGAAAACATTTTATGTAGAAGATTTTAGAACTTTTTATGCCTTAGACAAGTCTTTAAGATAAATCCTAACATCGAGAGAAAGATTTTGAAAATATGTTAGAACTTATGACTGAATGATTAATTCCTGATTTGTTATCATTGATAAAGATAACCTATTTCAGGAAGTTAGTTATATCTCCTTATTTAGAATGTGTCTGTTTTTTAATTATTTAAAGAAATTTTATATTTTTGACAATAATTATTTATTATTAGCAACACAAGACTAATAAGGAGAATACACAATGTAATTACAGATAGATGTTTAATTAGGTAATTGTTTTAAAAAAAATTTTTAAATAAAAAAATGTGATATATTGTAATTGTGGGATGCATGGTATGTATTTGAGACTTTGTTTGAATTTTTAATAAAATATATAGTTGAAACAAGGAAGAGTGTTTTTTCATTCATGAGATCTAATTTGATTTGAAACTCTTTCAGAAGAAGATATAAGTTTATGAAAATATTTTATTTTTAATACCAAAAAATTAATTTTATTCTTAATTTTCACAATGTCCCCTGTTCTGAACTCCTCAATTAGGTTCAAAAACATCGAATATCCAGGGATGTACATCTCATACCAGTGCCTTATAATTTTGATAATGTTCTTTATTATTAAATCAAACCAACTCTTAATGCATGACGAATGATTCCTCGATTACGAATATTAAGAAATTATGAATAGTCGAAAATATTTAGCGAAAGGTCTCGGTCATATGGTTAGCACTGGCTGTGGCGTTTCGAAGCGGACAATGCTCTTTTAATTCGTGATTAGTCTTTTAATAACCAGATTAGAACGACTTAGTCAACCGATAATAATTACGATGCAATAGCAATTCAATTTAAAGGATCATGTCTCAAACTTAATTGATTCAATAAAAGGTGAATGTTTGTGAACACTGATGTATATATAACGTTATTACTAGAATATAGTTTAAAAAATCATAAAATTCAAATATCTGCAACTTATATTGGACCCATAGGATCAGTTGTCAATGTTCTTTAGTGTCGTTTGAAAAGTTCAGTTCCCCACCTTAGATGAAGGAGAGTTGAGAAGGAATAAACTCAAAATATGGAAACAAAATGAATATTTTCTAAAAATTTATTCTTTTTGAGTTATATGAAAGTCGTATTTAAGGGTCTAAGAAAGAGATGACAACAAATCCAACTTGGTTTTTTCTAAAAATATTTTTGAAAATCGATTGTTGATCGTGTGCAATAATAAAAGGAAAATGATCCAGGTCCGGTCAAAGAAAAAAACTCAAATAGTCATAGAACTATTTAAGTGAACCAACGTTTCGCCCCACGTTACAGGGCTTCGTCACGGCTAAAAAAGATACAAACACTTTATAATATTTATAATTTATCATAATAATTATAATTATTAAAGTAATTGATTAAGTAAGTGATAAAATAATTAGCCACACTTTAATTAAGTTTTAGTTTTGTTATCTATTTGCTTACTTTGTTACATCATTTAAGTGTTTCATCTTTTTTTTAGCCCTGAAAAGCCCTGCAACGCGGGGCGAAACGTTATTTAACATTAAATAGTTTTTTCTTTAATCTGGCTCAGACCATCATCCTTTTATAAAAAATATTTTAATGACCTACTTGACTGGAGCCGTGTTTGGTTTTTGATAATTTTCAATATATCTAAAATCGTTTAGTACGATCAACAATGTTTTTTTTCTTGTTGTTTATGAATTGGAATCGGTGATCCTATGTGTGTAACCTTCCCCTTGTGAGTATCAAATTTCTAACCATCTATTTAATAATTATATTCCCGTCAAACTGATAGGTTGAATTCTGCATTCGAAACTGGACAGGGATGAAGAATAACCTATGTGACGGTTTAGAAACTCGTCTTTCGGTTCTTGTATCCTTCATTGCGAATATACTGCACATTATTCTAAAACTTTGAGTAATTTTGAATACAATCATATATTTGTTTCTTTCTAAATTAAAAAAGTAGACAGAACCTGCTGGTTAAACCAACTCAGAGCTTGGAACATCATAAGGGAAAGAATCTGGATCAATTCGTGGGTGTTTCGGAACTTATATAAAAACTTTTTAAAAAAATGTCTATTTTTTTTTTAAAGGTCTACTCTACTTTTTTCATGGATAAAATACTTTTTATTTGTTGATAGATATTACAATCTGTTGTGGGCAATAGGTAATAGTGATGAATGATCGCATTCATACTAAAATAAAATTAAAAAATAATTAAAATAAATGAACAAATGAAAACAAAAAAAAAATCTCTTTTAAAATATTTACAAAAAGAAAACAGAAGGATAAACAAAATGAACATAATCAAACTATGTGTATGAAAAAATAAAATAATATAATCTGTAGTCACATTTACACTCTTATGTACAATATTTACACAATCGACCTGACGATCCCTGAGCCCACTCTATCCCCCACGTGTGAGGAGTAGAACAGAGAGAAAAGATCCCAAAGAAAAGAGCTCAAAAGATCCCAGCGCATCCCTCTCGCCGCAAAACAGTCCTATGATATTCAAAATTGAAGTAAACATAACGACACCCAAAAGTGCCCCTTATATTGTTGCAATGAACCGGCAAGTAGTTAAAAGAATTGAATATGGGATACTGTCTACGCCCAGAAGATAATGGTAAAATATTCTTCAAACAATAATTCAACAGCGAACAGATTTAAATCCAAGTTAAATTTATTCTTTTTATTAGTCATTTCCTTATCAAGACAATCTCTGTTTATTCACGTGGAAGCTTTAACCAATGATATCCAAGGCTTCTCCCAGGTCTTGCTATGTCAGGTAATATCCTGTTGACAATTTGTTATAAATGTTTACTAAGATTAGAATTATGGCCTGCATATTATTTGAAAATGACATAAAAAGTTATAAATAATGAAAAATAGATTACCTATTTTTTCACCTCTATCACTGATAGAGCAATTTGAAGCAATGCATTGGTTTGGAAAATTCGATTTTACGCATTTAGGTGTATCATATCATTGCTTCTAATAAAATAATTGCACTTAAGCATTTTCATTTTTAATTCAGAACTCCTCAATTGAATATGCTTCAGGGTATATAAATGCTTCGGTAAGCTTAACCAACACCTTTTGAAAACTTCCTATACTAGGAATGGATACCGTCTCTCCATGCAAGGATACGGTAGAAGAAGAGGCAGGTGGGAGACCTCATCCTATCCAATATAATTTAAAGACCTTAAAAATTGGCAAATGTTATATTTCAGTATCTATTTTAAACCTTTGAAAATTATGGTTTCATCATTTTACATCTGAATCATCCCTTCTAGAGCCAAATATTCTAAACGATACCTTATTAAGTCGCTGTTCCACCTCTAGTGTCACTAATGACGTTTAGCGTGCTTGAGAAATAGTTTATAATAGTGTATTTTAGTCCAATAAAATTGTCATCATAAAGTAGGGTTGCATTTCGTCAAATGAGGTAGTTCTAAATTATTAAATGTTCTATACACTAGATGGCTAATGGTTAACCGACGTTTTCAACCTCGACATACTTTCGAATGATTTTGAAATTATAATAAAAAAAAAAAGCTGAATTTTCGTCAATTTTAATACCAAGGACCAAGGTTTTAGGTTTGTGTAATTCTGTACAATCAGTAATTCTATACCAGAAAAAAAAAAAAAAAAAAAAAAAGCTTTTATTATTTTATAACTTTCCTTTTATTTCCATTTGAATAACGCTTTATTTCCATGTATTACAGAATTCTAGGTAATTAAAATTCCCTTTTAGTTTCCATATCACTGCTATCAGTCAAATATTTCGTTTTATAAACATAATTACTTCGATATCGGGTTCTACTCCAATTCTTACATAAATTTGCATATTCTATACAATGATATTCTATTTATAAATATTTTAAAATAAAACTTTTCACTCAGTATCATAGTTCCAAGTGCTTTTATGAATAAAGAGGAAACAGACCCGCGTGTAAAACAAGTCGAGAGTATAATGGACGGTGTTACTAAATGAGCTATAGTATACAATAGAGGGCTAACAAGTCTCCCCATGTGGTCGTTTCCTGGTTACTGTTCCTTCAAGTTCAGCCCAGCATCACTCAACACGTCTGTGGCCCCAGTCTTAAAGGCAACTCCTTCGTCTCCTTCGTCAATTGATTATAAATGGAAATTTAATGGTATTAAGGGAGGAACGACTAAGTCTTGATCTTCATGATTATCGCACGACTTTATTGATTCCTGATGGGTGCCAATTTTATATTTGACAGAGGTGGATTTAAATACTTAAACAAAAAATGTATTAATTTATTACAAATCTTTATTAACCCCATTCTCACTCAAAACAACCTTTTTCTTAGTAACCGAATACCGAGAAACCTTTAATATTTAAGAAAATATTAGGCCTCTTGGCCTTCTCACATAGAGCTGTCATTGCATGCTGTCATTGGGCAGTTTCTTCAAAAGATATTGTCATGGCATTTTAATCACAAAACATATTTACATCTTACATCCTCCTGTTGTAAATTTAAATAAATAACTATTGAAAAAAAATAAAGATAGACTTTGTAACCGAAAAGTTATCACTTCCTGAACTGAGGTTGAGGAAGCATCAGTCAACAAAGTTGTTTTGAGATTTCACTTAATTACCCATTCCAGTGACTCTTAGTCCAAGAAAGTCTTTATTTACAAAAACATATGCATGTCTGCCTCGCACACGATTTCTATGCCAAACCAACTACGGATACGTTTTCGATGATTTTAGGAAATGATAAATAAATATATAAATGAACATCTCTGTCGAGCAAATTAATTTGTTAGTTATTAATAGTACTTCATCAAGTCATTAATATGATTCTTTAATGGTTAGGTGTTATTTGACAGAACGTATTTGAACCCCTACGGCCCAGTACTTAGTAATGAAGCACTCTTTTTAGAACAAGGAGGTGATTTGTTCAGAATAACTCTCAACTGCCTTAGATTTTTCCCCAATCAAGGATAATAGATAATTGTTTTATAAGCTGGAGTTATTGGCATTGTGTATCACCAACGTGCCACTGCGCTCACTATTTGACAAAATATGTCTGTAACATCTAACGAATGATGTCCGAAGCAATACGTTCAAGTTTTCTTCCTTTCGAAGGAATTATCATTGAAAATAAATCAAGAGAAATTTCTTGGTGTAGTTGAAATTACTTCCGAACGATTGATTCCTCAATGAAAAATATTCCTTTTAATTAGCACACTATTGTCATTAATAATGTTCCCATAAATACATTGGTAATTATTGTTTCTAAATACACGGAAGTAGTACTAAAACACCTAGGCATACAAAAATGTAACATTTTCTTTTATGAAATAAAACATCCCACATTAGCAACCTTTGCCCACTATTTCTCCTTTGGAATCAATAGCGCTTCTTCCAAATTGATTGTTGATTCAGTTGGCAAATCAAGGTTCTGATGAATTGGGGAAAATTCCATGGTTTCGTTCCTGCCTGATTTTACCAATAAAACACTCGAGTTTTATTTATTTTTCAATTAGTAACTTAACTTCTCAAGACACATTCGTTATCTCAGGGTATTTCTTTATTTTATTTTTTCAATTAAAAAAAAGAAGAGATAAGGCAATTAATATGAATTAAAACAATGATTGGTTTTTAAAAAAAAAATTGATTCTTCAGGACCACGATTATACAATATATATTAAACTGACATACGCATAATCCTATGGTTTCAAATAGTTCAATACCTTCAAAATATAAATGTGTCTCAAATATCATGTTGAGAAAATACGCCTACATACGGAATATATAAAATTTAAAAAGTACTGGAAAGTTTTGACAAAATTTTAGATTTCATCTTCCCCTCCCTCCCATAAGTTGTAACAACAACGTCCCTTATCTTCTACACTGCATATCTTCTCTTCACTAGCGAAATAATCGGTTTTTCAACACTGCTTCATCCAATGTAACCAATATATCTTACAGAAAGATCCAAAATACTCCATATTTCATGAGAAATTCACTCAAGATTCTAATCGCTAAGCGCGATCCATGCCCACCTTAAATCATTCCTAAAATCCTCCTCGAAGGTTTAACTTAGAGACCTATTATAAATAATTAGATTGGAGATCTGGCAATGCTCAATTCGAGTCCTAAGCGTCAGTGACTAGTGCCCATTCTCAGCCTCCATCGGCTTTTAATACCAGTAAAAGAGCCCCGGGATCTTCCAGAGTCCTGCTTTTTCCTTTACAAGTGTGAGGAGCTAGAATGGTTAGGAAGCTAGATTCTCTAGTCAGAATTTAAATATTGTATAAGTTGATAACGAGTCACCTAATTAAATATACTTGTCAACTCCTTGGTATAGATATAGGAATAAATGTATTGAAGATTTTTTTTATTATGTTTTTAATCTCCTTTTTTTCTCTATTGATTATTTTGTTATAATTTAATTTATATCTCTGTAAATACGGTGTGATTGTCCTATCTTATCTCTATTACCAGTGTCCGAAAATATATGACAGAATCATAAAAAATAATATTACACGATAAAAAAAAAATCTTCAATACTGGGCTTCCGATTGGAATTTCGATGTTCAGCAAACTTAGATGTTTGATTATGATTATGATTATGTTGATTAGTACTTATTCGGACAAAATATTTGATTTATGAAAAAATATATCAGGAACCATTAGACCTACAGATGTCTGGCAGCAGTCAAATTGAAGCTAGTTTAATGTTCTATAATGTAAATTGGGATATTTTTCTACGTAGGAATATTAGTTTTTATGATATTTGCAAATGAATACTAAGCAAAATTTATTTTAGCAAATATCATGAAAACTACTACTCCTACGAAGATTAACATCATAAACTACCTTATAGCACATTTAATCGGCTTTAATCTTCACAATACTATGGGCTTCCGATTGGAATTTCGATGTTCAGCAAACCCCGTCAACATTAAAAAAATATAAACATTAAAATTAAAATTAGAAAAAATGGAAGCACACTTATTTCAATTTAATTCATACTCGATATATAATACCTATGACAATGCTGATGTGATAATAAATTATCCCTTTTAACCGCGTATTTTCCCTAAATTTAATTAATCTTGATCATCATAGACAATCAAAAATTAATTTTTTACAATAAATGGTACGCAAAAGATTCACAAGTGGCAGTGACAATAATTCTATGTATAACAGAACAGTTACGATTATAAATTTTTGCTGAGATATCGTTAACGCTAATATTTCTTATAACAATAACATAATTACGAAGAAAGCAAAGTAAATAAGAAAACAATTTACTAGTTGAAAATGGTTCTCCGTTCACGTGATTATGTAAATACGTGTAATGCGTAAAAACAACAGTCTGCCCATCAGAGAGTAATAATAAAAACACATTTACTTACAATTGAATAATTTAATATTTCATATCATTTAAAAAAAGAAAATGAGAAACATTTACATTCATCCTTAATTTTACAGATTGCTTTGGAAATATAGACTCAACTTTTTTTTTTTTTTTAATAGTACTAAAATAACTCAATGTAAATGCCCAAATACGACTGAATATGTAATAGTAATACTAATGTCAATACTTTTTTTACATTAGGTCGTAGGAACGTGACGTCCGTGGGAGTGGGGGCGCTCAATCTGCACTTGATTATTTACTTATCATGACTATCCAAAATTATGAAGCATTCCAAAAAGTTTTAGGCTATCATGTAGTCTTAACTTATTAAGCTGATCACTACTACCACTCAGGGAAGAACTGCTCAATTACACTGAATCATGTTCTTAAAATTAAAATATCACATTTATTTTTAGATATGAAACTTTATTCACAAACAAAAATAAGAATTATTGTGCTTAATCATTATGATTTGGAAATTGTACTTATAAAGATAAAAAAAGAAGATAAATTCACTTTTATAACTGCCGGGTCATAGATTGAAATTTCGAAAGACATAATACTGTGTTATAATTGCGTCAGATATAGACAAAATTAAGAACTGTAACAGAAATATTCCTTTAACATCACGATTAAATCCTCATTCATAACTGTCTATATTTTTTAATTTAAATGATTTTCTTTTATAATGGCTTTGTTAAAATTTTAAATGATTTTTAATGAGGTGTAGATAGTTGACCGTAGATTAATGCTTGGATAAGTTTGTCGGGGAGTGCTGTCAGCAAAGAACAACATAAATAAACAAAACTATATTTATTTATTTTATGCCGACGTTTCGACCTGAGTTTCAGGTCTTCATCAGGGCTATAGAACAAAAGAGATAACAACAACATTTAGAGCAACATACAATTGAAAAGGAATAGTATACAAACAAATTTAGAATTATACAAAATATTGAATTAAATCATAAATGATAAAAAATTGATAACTGATAATTGAATAGTACAAAATTTTAATTGATTGATATTTGTGGAATTGTTTGGTAGTAAATTGAAAACAGTGACAGATGAAATATAATATCATGTAGGCAAAAGTTAAAAAAAGAAAGAAAAAAGTTTAAATGATTTTATATGATGATCCTCCGAGGCGTCTGAAAAGAAGATGGCCACGGGACCTTCTAATTTAAATTAATGTTAGAAGTACCACCGATGCGTGGCTCCTTCCCAAGATTTTCAAGTGTATATGAAACATACAGCATATTTACATAACATAAACCAGTAGTGTCAATGTCAAGAAGGTGATATGGCTTAAACATTTTCTAATTGACAATATACCATAATTACAATATTGTATACAGTCTTTGATTAATAATTACGTAACTACACGTGTCACGAATTAAAGAATCGTGATGAATTATGAATGAAGCTTCATTTTCCTATATTCTCCTTGAGGCTATTTTATGTTTTAAATTATTATATGAAACTATTCAACAGATAATTTTAAATTTCAAAACCGCTAAAATAAATTGATACGAATGTAATTAATATAAAAACAGATATAACAACATAAATTCCATAAAATGTTTCCAAACTCCCTTTGTATGTTAATCACCATCTAACTATTACGTCAGGAGTTATCGGAACATCTGAGTGAGACATTTAATGCTGACTGAAAATCGCAATAAAAGTATTCACTACTGGTGTAGCATAGGTTCCCTCTTAAAATACAGTATTATTATAAATATAAAATTCAAATTGTTTTATAATTAACTCAAAATACTCCATCTCAAGGCAATTGCTTCATACTCTGATACATATTTCCAATTCTTCTTCCGTTATTTTCTTTTTTTACACATCTTAAATATTTATGAATGTGTAAAGAAAAACCACATAAAAGTGAGCTTCCTAGCCTTTGCAATTTAGCCCTTCTGGCGGAAACAGAGGAAGAGGCAATTAGTCAAATAAATGCCCTGAAAGAAATAACGGAAAAAGCAGGTCTACAAGCCTCCTACGAAAAGACAGAATTTATGAAAACCGAAAAAAACTAAGGCAAAAAAGTAATAGAGACGAAATATGGACGGATAAGAGTGACAAAGAAATTTAAATATCTGGGAGAGATAGTATGCAATAATGGTTAGGAGAAAGAGAGCATAAAAGAGAAAGTCATGAACTTCGCAACAGGAAATATTTACAACAAGAAGAACCTATCATCTAACGCAAGAATAAGACATTACAACACGGTCATAAAACAAATAATTATATACGGAATGGAGACAACATGTCTCCTTAGCCTGGAAAAATTACTGAAAATGGAGAGAAGGATCCTGAGGAGAATCTATGGGCCCAAGAAAACACAGGAAGGTCACAGGTCAAGACCCAACCAGGAAATCTACAGGGGGATAAATGACCTGGAAACCGAAATAAGGAGGACCAAAGGAGACTAAACAAGAAACTCTTTAACAGAATCCGTGAATACAAGAACGTAGGAGGATATGTGAAGCAATTGAGAGAGGAAACCAGAAAATTGAAAATAATAGACAAAGACTGCCTGGATAGAGAACAGTATAGAAAAAAATTGAAAGAAATCAATGTTCTTGCGGCAAATAAAGAAAACAGAAGGGTACTGCGTAATCGGAAGAGAGGAAGCAAAGACACGCAGAAATGATGAGAAGATACTGGGAGAGAAGAAAAGCAAAAATGAGAAGGAAAAAGTAGTGATATTCGCGTGGTCTTTAAGGACCGTCCGAGAAAAAAAATGAATGATAAAATTATTTCTTAGATGATAAAAAAATATTACAAAAACACAAATAACTAACTTATATACGCTTATGGCTAAGTTTTGTATCAAAAGTTGCCTCTAGACAGAACTAAGTCACTATTGTTCCGAAAATTTCCAAGAGAAAACACAATATTTCCAGTTTTGTTAGAACCTTGCCATACACAGGCAAAAATGTGTCTCATATTTTAGTTATAGCCCATCAGAGACTGAGGTAGGAGGAATGAGATAGGTTGTAAGAGCAGGAAGATATGTATTTACCCCCTCCGAAAAAATCCAAGTTTTCTAACTTTTCTCCCTTTAACCTTTTCCGCCATCTTAAAAAAAAATGCTATAAACAATAGTTCTTTTTGGATTTTTTTCACAGTAAGCATTTTAAGCTAAAAGTTGACTTAACCACATCTGGAGAGCATGAAATTCCATGCGTAATATGATATAAAATAAGAAGCTATTAAAAAAACTAAAGAAAATTTAATAACAAACAAATACCTTAAAATTGTGTAACAGTACATAAAAATCACTTGATGGTAAAAAAAAACATCCAGAAATTAACATTTTAAAAATAGTAAAAAAACTATTACTTCACAACAAATATTTGAATAAATTTAAAAATGAATTAACAATAACAACTTGTAATAAAGAATTTAAAATAAATATCTGCTCGTAAAAAGATAAAAAATAATTAGTTTTTGAAAATAATCCGTCAAATGTTTTTTTTTTTTATTAGACAACTCCTTCCTTAAACTATCTATTTGATTTAGCATAAACAAAGTTCGTTATCGCCTCGCATTGAATAATTAATGTCTTTCATGATTCGGTCCCTACTTTATGGCTTATTCGTCGTTCTGCAGTGGATTTGTTTTATTTTCCATGTTCATTAACAACTGTTCAGTACATTTCGCTTTGTTGGAAATTTGCTCACCAATGAAGTGCTCAAAGCCAGGATCATGAACATCACGGTTGGTCCAATCAATAATATTGTTTTCGTCAACTTTTCCCCCTCCAGTAACAGTTTTCACCAGTTCTGCTAAAGTAGATGCTTCTTGTTTATCAAACGACTGCGGCTAGCTCGTCAGGCAACACCCAAAATAACCAAAAAACTAGGCAATGCACAATTCTATAACCTTGTTAACAAGTACGCGAATCTGATTGTGAATGTAAACACTTAATAAATTTCATACCTTAAAGTTAAGATTTTTTTTTAATTGGTTCAGATCCCAAAAGTAGCCCTTTTTGAATTGAATTGAATTCAGAAAATTGTCTAAAAGATTTTCATGTGTTTTCTGAATAAACATGTTAAAAATCTATAACTTAATCGAAACGTTTGAGAACTAACTAATGTGCATTTTCTGTTTATGCCAATCATATTACGTATTCACCAAGCTTAATTTCATGATTTTTCATAGTAAGAATTTACATAGTATTTTCCGTTTCAGATACTAGAACACATTCAAACGATGATATTTATACTATCTCCGAAATCAGCTATTCAAAGAAGAATTGAAAGTCATTCATGTTTCGGATATACAAAAATAAGCAACATTGAATACTTTTTAAATCACTATTAAACAGTTATAACAAAAACGACTTGTGCAGTAATTTTTGTTTACATGCATATTTTTAGTATATATTATTTATTTAATACATAAGTGTATTTTATATATTTAAATAACAAATAAGTTTTTTTAGTTAGCAAAAAACTTTATTTATTTTATTTTATTTTTATTCATTCTAAAATATATTTATCTTTTGATAAGGAACAAAACATTTTTGATTTCCAATGACCTTTTGCTAACGAAGCACGAATAATTTTCATCTAAAAACCTTTTGTTCATTTACATTAATTTTGTCCCATTATATTGCATAGATGGCCCACAGATGGAATTGCTTATTTCACCTTTTCTACATTAACTTATGAAAAAAATATTTTTTCATTAATCTCGTCACGAAAAAGCAGTAGCTCATTTTCGTACGATTATAAACTTTTATACACTCCATTTGAATACACGTGAGAAAAAATTACAAATATAAGAAATTAATTACTTTACGCCGATATATAATAATAAGCAGCCTCAGACAAAATATGCTGTACAACGATCATAGCTCCAAGTTCGACAATTGAAATATTAAATCACCTGCCAGTCGAAATTCAGTCTTAATTTAGTTTACACAATTAATTGAAATATTGGAAATTAGATATTAACTAATCTAAGTATTTGATGAAATAAAAACCTCTTTATTATTCAAGAATTTTATCTTATCATTTTCAATTTTTAATCAAATATGAAGCAACATGAATTAACCTTTTAAAAAAATAAGTATTCTTTTTGAAAATGGTATGTTATATATTTAATTGCGATATTATACTAACTTTAGAATAATATGCTGAAATTCAACATTTATTCATACAATTTTGCATAGGACATACAAAAATAAAATTAAAATCTGTGCAGATACAACTATGAAGAGTCAGGGGTTCAGTACTTTGAAAGGTAGTACTGTTACTAGAACAACGGTTGTGCAAGGAGATGATTTGGTCAGAATCATGCTCGACCGCCCGATTTTTACCCAATTAAGGGTAACCAATTTATGAGGGCTCCCAAGGAGGGCTCCAAAACCCACAGCGTTGACTCGTGGCTAAAGTGTAACAGAAATCAATTTTCTGATACTGAACCGGGTCCTTGGAGTTAGTAGCATCACATCTTACCACGATGCCACCGCGCCCACACACATAAGAAATACAATACATAGTAAAAATTTAATGATAGAACAAATTTTGTGAAAATCACTTTTTAGACCCATAAAATCCTAAAATGTGTCAAATAAGAGCAATCTCAAACTAATAAATAAAAATCCTAGAGGTATTACAACGCGAAATTTACTGTAGGTAGTCGGTCAAAGAGCAAGGAGGCCGAGCACGTTGGCGAGGGTCAAAAACTGTCGAATCCCACCTAGGGCAGTAAATATTTATTCCTCAGCATCCCAATGTAGCATGCCATCATGTTAGTACATGATGGCAAAGTATTGGCATCCACCAGGATTTTGAAAAAACACAACTACTTCTACTTGCCGGATTAGTTTCCCCAAAATCAGTACCAACAGACCAGTAATAGTTGTCTCTAACCAAGCCTTGATACCATGGACTATTAATGGGAGACGAGGCTAAAGCCAAGCGCACTTGGTTTACAGCACAATGCAGAGCAGAGCAGGAAAAACCTACGTAAAATAAGTCTCTGCGTAGCAGTTCAGTGTTGTAGGTCGTGGTATGCAGGCTAACAAGTGCAACTCCACACAGATCACAGTATTTCGTACGACACGAAGCCGATATCATACTCGTAATACAATCAATCCGATCTGGACAGTTACAAAAGACTTTTTTTCACAGAAAACCGATAAGCGACTTTTCTTAAACGCGATCTGGAGACTTCGTAGGTAGGTAGAAAGTGAAATATATTGTATACATTCTGTAAGGAATCTTTCCAGCTTTATTTTTATTAATTTAGTTTATTGTCGAGAAATGCTTAATTTCCGAGTAATAAGCAAAACACTAAATCTGTTTATGCCATTTTTGGTAATTAGACCCTTATTACAGAGGGCTCTTGCAGTGTGGTTGATGGTAGGGGAAAATTTTACAGACGTAAAATGTAGAAAATTTTGTTTACTTTAAATTTGAAAAGGAACATTTTCTCGAATGAACAAATAGTTTTCGAGATATTAAAAATAAAAAAATGTGCCAACTTTAGGTTTTTTGAAAAACAAAAAAATGCAAGGTTCCCGCAAAATGTCAGTTATTAAACCTCAAATTAGTGTTCAACGGCCGAAAAAACTGGGGGTACCAAAAATAAATATAAGATCACGTTCAGAGCTCCACCTCTAATAGAAAAGCTGATGAAACAGGAAAATGAACAAAATCATGGTTTTATGATACAGACATTTTATTTTCTGCAAATTACATTTCCTACAAATTATCTTTTTTCTGCAGATTTGTATTAGGTACATGGTATAAGTAGTGATCCACATCAGTACCTAATCAAAATTAATGATTTTTCATTTGAAAATAAAATCCAACAAACGAACCGTTTTGAGATATATCTAGTAAATTACATACACGTATCCAGGAAATTACTTTTTCGGATGGGAGGGAGAAGTAGATGATGAAATTTAACCGAATATAGACATGCAAACGGAAAATTCGTTGAATTCGATGTAAGTAGATAAGGGACCATCTAAATATCAACCCACATGAACCCTGCGAATTTCATCAAACTATGATTTGACTTCAGCCACGGAACCAAATTGATGTCTTAAGCTCAAAATACGAAAGAAAATTTTCAACCCTCAAGACAATTTTTGTTTTATAAGGAAAGTTTCCTGAATAAATAAATCTACGCAATAAGAACTGAACTGTAAAACCTAATCTCTTTAAAAATTATATTTGTAT
>NW_027113517.1:421299-427158 GCF_000696795.3 Halyomorpha halys
TATATATATATATGCGTGTGTGTGTGTGTGTGTAAAGAGCTTTTCCGAGATATCTGATATATTCATTCAATTCGGTAGTCATGTAGGGTTGTTGATTCGTCGAAAATAGTTCAATAATTTAGGAATGGGTCGTAAAAAAATATTAAGAACAGGACGAGATATTTTTTAAACGTCTATATGATATATACTCTCGAAAATACATTTTAAGAGATTACGATTGAATAGTCGAGGAAACAATATTTAAGAACATTTTATCACAATAATAGTCGAAAGTAATGAAAGATAGAGAACCTGGAAACATATTATCACCCGCACACAAGATAAGTGAAGTTATACAACATGATAATAATCTATTCTTATATTTAGTTAGGGTCAATATTATTTTAAATTATTATAATATTTTACTTTAAAATTATTTTCATTTCTTTTTCTTTTGTTTTGTTTTTTTATTCTTTTTTCCCCTGACTTTCAAGTTGAAATGAGTTAAAACTCAGGGATTATAAATGCGAACTTTACGAAAGATATAAAATTCACAGATTTATTTTATTGAAGAATTACCTTATGGATTATTTTTGGTTTCATTCAATTATAAATTTATTACACCTATAAGATCATTTATTAATTCTCAAAATAAACAATTGTGGTGTAGCATGGATCTTTAGGAGATTTTTAATAATTGAAATTCAATGAGATCTGAAACTAACCGAAACTCTTAAATTAAAATTATAAAATGAAAATTAATTATCATAAAACTTATTATAAAATCCGTCAACAGGAAAATGCGGTTCGGAGAAAATGCTGTTTGCCGGTTCTATCGATTTTCATCAGTAATCTAACTCCTAATATGACTCACTTACATAATTATGAAACAAAATATTTAAAATAATTTAGTTATATGATATTTTCCCTTATTATAATAATTGCGATTTCTTCACCATTTTATTCAAAAACTTCTACTCCCCCATTAAAGCTCATATTCATAGAACATAGAACAAAGAATAAACTAAGAGGAAACGAAATGAGTGTGGTAGCTGGATATCTTTAAGTAAAAAAAAAAACTATTAATGAACAAAGTTAACTAGATCTAATTTATTTCAAGATTTCTGAATAATTTAAGTTGTATTTAAAACCTAATACCATAATACTAATAATATAATAAACTAATTAAATCAATTTAATGAATTTAACAGTTGACATCCCAGATTCCTTCTTACGATTAACGTATTTGATTACAAACAGACCTTTTTAGGGTTCTACGAAAAAAAAGATGGCATATACTTCAGGTACAATCAAACTATAGAAGACATAGCTGTAATAAAATTTTAAGAAATAATTAAATTATTCCTCTGGTGAGCTCCAGATCCAGCTTTGGGCCCAGTTCTTTACAGAAAAAAAATTTTTAATCCACACAAAAATATTAGATATGAATATGGTGTACCTCAAGCTTCAAAGCTTTATAAATAATTCATTCAAATTTTGTTTGTTACTAAAAATAAATCACATTTTGAGAAAAAAATGAGCGCATGGACAAGATGCATTTTGATAAGCAGCTCCTCATCTATTCTTTTAGCTCATCAAAATTTTAGTAGTAACATTGTTGGACTGGTATATGAAGATAACAGAAATCCAAACTTTTGAACTATATTAATTTTTTTAATTTCTTTGTTCTGTTTCGTCTGACAGCTCGGCACTCTTCTTCTGAAGTCTTTCATCGCTCTTCAGCAGTTAGAGTTTTGCTTTGAAACATAGTTTATTGAGATTAATTCAGGGGCACTTCTTCTCAAGATTTTATTCATTAGTTTTATTAAAAATATTTACACAATGATGTTATAATTAAATTTGAAAACATTTTTTATTTATTCAGTTTAAAAATTTTCCACTTATTACAAAGTTTGTAATGTGAATATATCTGTAATTTTTTGGTTAATTCTACTCGAACAGTTAGTCTTTTCGAGTTGACAAGAATGTGCGTTTTTGGACAGACAAAAATTATACTCTTATTATTTCATTTTTATTTTTACATTGATGAGTAACCATAGTTATTAAAAAAATGTAACATTGCTGAGCGAAAGAGCCATTACATTAATTTTAATAAAAAAATTAATCAAAACAAAGATACTGCTGCTAAAAAGCTATGAAAGGTTCCAGACAATTCCGAGCCAGACAAAGCGAAACAAAGAGGTACTAAACAAAATTAATAAAAGTCTTTATGCCTATGAATATCATTTAATAACCCATAATTTAATCTTATTAGCACTAAATAAGACTATAAAATGTATTTTGCAAAAATACAAAAAAAAAAAAAAAAAAAATATCAATAATATATCATCAAAATATTATAATAAAATAAAATAAAATATCAATGCTGCTATATACCTTAAAACACAATTATTAAATAAATAAAATATATCAATGCACTTCATTAATTATGTTGTCATGAAAAATTCAAAAAGCTCAGTTAATTATCAATTTACACAATTTTGATCCTTTTTTTCTCCCAACTTTTATTCTTAAAAATTCTCCAACGTTTCGGCCCTCAGGCCATTCTCAAGGATACAACCTTCAATATTGATTTCATTGCTTTTTAAAAAAAACCAAAAATTGCAGGCTAATTGCCCTTGTCACATATAACCTTTTTTTTTTATAAATGAAAGAAGGGAAAGTGTTCTGTAAAAAAGTTTTATATCTAGGATATCAATTTATTAAAAAAAGTTATATGTGACAAGGGCAATTTTTGGGTTTTTAAAAAGCAATGACATCAATATTGAAGGTTGTATCCTTGAGAATGGCCTGAGGGCCGAAACGTTGGAGAATTAATAAAGGTTGGAAGAAAAAAAGGATCAAAATTGTGTAAATTGATAATAAACTAAACCACTCTCGAACAATCATATATAAAAAATAATTAAGCTCAGTTAAGTTAGGTAAACTATATTATTTATTATCACAAGTCATTTTTTATGAAAGTCATTTGTTTTAGAAGTTTTATAAATTATAGAAGAATAAAAATATTTTTATTTTTTCTATCTATTTAATGAACAAACGTTTTTGTTTTGTTGTTAAATGTAGTAACATCATTTAGTTGTTAAATGCTATTACTAAATACTTAGTAAAGTTCTGATCTCTTCAGGAAAAAATGTAGTAGATGTAATATAGTCTAACATAAACAATTAACAGTATTAGTTTTGCCAAAGACAGAAAAATTAGTAATAAACGTTTTGCTTTATATTAATTAAAATCTACAACCAGTGTGTAGTCAGATGGCACGTCTTGTAGCTGGATGTTAGGTTTCGCTAGCTTATAACTGTACAAAGTAGTTTATTTTTAGTCTGTAACAGTTGTATAGTGCAATTATTAAGTATAGAGATCCCGGAGCCATGTTCTTTTCGAAGAGCTTACCTGTATGACGGAAGAGGGCGCTAGGCAGTGGCGGAGGTAGGGGAGGATGGCGGGGTGAATGTAGCCCTGAGGAGGGAAGTAGAGCTGCTCCGGAGGTAAATCCATGAGGTGCATCTCCGCCGCTTCCTCGTGAGGTACTGGCGGAGCGGACGATGTGGAGGGGGAAACGAGCTAAACAAACAAACTGAAATGGATGTGTACCCTCCAGGGGAGGTGGAAGTTTATTTATTTAAATATGAGTTGTTTGGGCCCCTCAGTCCTTATGCAAACAGGCCGACGGGAGAAACACATGTTTTGATTGCTTTTCGTGTTGATTGTTTGCTTGTTTGCTCTGACGTGGCTCCCCGCCTCGATAAGGAGACCAGCTTCACCCTCAGCTAAAACTCTACAAAAACCTTCTCTTCTCTCTCCAGGAAACTCTTTAAATCCATCCCGTATTTTCTTAAGCCAAATGTTCATAAAACATTTAAAATTTATTATGGATCAATTATGACAGGTATTATTTTAATTCGAAGACGTTTTTTTGAATTAATAAATCTTTTATCAAATTCTAAAAACACGAGTAAAAATAAAAATAAGAACTTTGCGATCGCAATTATTTTTTTTTTTGTTATCAACCATCTTTTTGATTCAATAGTTATTTCAAAAACTACTTCTTACGCACCTAAGAACTGATTACCAATAAGACCCTATTAACTTTCAGATCAAGTATATCATATTAAATTATGTGTACCATATTCTTGGTTCTTTTTCCTAAAGGTAATGTGTAATATTCATACGTTATATATATATATATATATATTACCCATTACGTAATATATATATATATTACCCATCGCTCTCATGCTGAAATACATATAACAGTCCGACTAGATGACATCTATCGGTCTATGCCAAAATAACTCATGAAAATGATAGATAAAAATGAACTTTATTAGTTATAATTTTGACTATTAGGGCGTTGTGGAGGCTACTACGTTTTATGAGCTAAATCAATTCAATATGAATTAATCTCTAGTGATAAAACTAATAACTCGGTTAAGGAATACTAAAATGACAATAAAAATAAATAAATATAATTGGAAAAACTTATGAAGTGAATAATGATGCAAATTTGCAATTACTGAATTAATAATAATGAGCTATGAATTCAAAATAAGTATTGAGTGAACCTGATTAAAAATAAAAATACACCATATAAAGTATGACAAAGAATAAAATATATAATATACTGTATACAATAATATATATATATATATATGAAACATGATATTTAATATAATATTTAATTTAACAAAATAATATGAAAATAAAGGATCGTTAAAGCTAAATAGGAGCTAAAGGGTACAATAAAACAAACTGATACAAGAATTTGATAAAAATAAGGATCTAGTTTTATCAAAATAAATAATATCTATAACTAAACAAGCACATAAATAGCTGATTTTAATCGTAATATAATGAATAATCATGTTAGTTAAGAAAAACTATTGGCAGATATGGTATTCAGATTGGTAAGACATTTGGTGAATCAAAATCAGTTATTGGGAATCATAGAAGTTAGAAAGTACCCAGTCAAATTTTTCTTTTTTAGTTTTTTTGTGATTGATGATATATTCATTAGTTCTTCTAGTAAACGATTGAACAGTGAATTAAAATAAATAATAATAATAACAATAAAAGGCTTAGAGGACCCGAAATTTCGATACCGATACCACCAAAGTGTTGATCCAATCTTCCCACCTACGTTTGGTCTACTCCTCGCATGTTTGACCGTGCTTTTACTAAGTGTTTATTAACATTTTTTTTTGTTACATTGTTTATTATTGTGTAAATCTATTTCCATGTACGTAATTTTTTTTTATTGTGTAATATTATATTCTGTCTTACGTAGACAATGGTAAGTGGGATTACGGAGCTCGTTCAAACCATATTTACGTATATATAAATTAAATTATAACGAAATAAGAAATAGAAGAAAATAATACAAAAATAAAAATGAAATAAAATAAGTAAATAAAAAACGGAATTAAACTTAAAGTAAAATAACATCTTAAATACAGTCATCATTTTATTAATATTTTAGAGATCAGTTCTTTACTAATCCCTATATAACCTAAGCGCCGCCACGCCATCACCTAAATTATATTTACCGGATGCAGTTTATGCATTTGGGCGTTATGTAGCCTTATAAATTCTCTGGTTAACGCATCATTCGATATGAATAGTTCACCCAATGCTTATTTTTTTCATAAACCTCCTGGCAGCATAAAATTATATTTCTTTTAAAATTTTTTGAGGTTAATCACTTCCATCATTTGAAATAAATTATTATTTATTTATTCATGACAATTGTACAACGTTTCGGGACCACTGTCCCATATTCATGCACTATAAAAACCTATAACAATAATAAAATCTATATAACACCAATCTTCATCCTTATATATTTTATTTTATACA
>NW_027113517.1:428458-433641 GCF_000696795.3 Halyomorpha halys
CGAAACGTTGTACAATTGTCATGAATAAATAAATAATAATTTATTTCAAATGATGGAAGTGATTAACCTCAAAAAATTTTAAAAGAATTGACTCACCAGACTTCCTAGAGATATAATCCATAAAATTATAATGTATGATAACAATCAAGGTAAGGAAAAATTAAATAACAAATTGAACAAGAAAAATGTATGGTAAAAATAATAAAATACAAACAAATAAAACTGAGATATTTTTTTGTTAAAGCAGAAATTTCCTAGCTAATTTAAAAACCTCCTAATTAGGGCCTGCATTCTATTTTCATAAGTCAACATTTAATGACAGTTGCATATTGCAGGAGTACCCTCGGTTTTATTTCCTGGGGGTGACAAATTCCAGAGGATTCAACTCCGCAAAAACAGAATTTAAATAAGACCGTATAACTATACCTACCGTAACCCTGTACATATTACTACGACTGTACAGCATATAGTATATCTGTGTCTTATGGATCTAGAAATATATTTTTTTATACGAACTACTAGAAATTAACATTGTGTGAGTTTATTTTGTCAAATATCATAAAAATTATTACTCCTACAAAGATAAACATAATTTACTATTTTGTAGTAAATTTAACTAGCTTTAATTTGAGCGCTGGCAGACATCTGTACGTCCAATGGTTTCTGAAATGAATTTTTTCATAAATCAAACTTATTGTCCGAACAACAATTAATCAATTTATTTTAGCAAATATCATGAAAACTACTATTCCTACAAAGGTAAAGGCTAAACTTCATTATAGTCCATTAAACTAGCTTTAATTTGAGTGCTAATAGACATCTGTACGTCACATAGTTCCTGAGATATAGATTTCTCAAAATAAATTAACAAACTACTAATCTTGCAGATTTTTAAGAAATTTTGCTTTTTAAAAAGCTACATCTCGAGAACTATTGGACGTAAATAGCTCTTTTAGGGCTAATATTTCAGCAAATTTACTCTTCTTTAAATAATGTTCTCTTAGATTTTCTAGTGTTGTTGATAGTTTTTAAGATATAGATCTCCGAATGAAAAATTACTGTTTTTCTAAGGTTTCGGAACAGCCACCATTTTTTATTTCCCCTACCTATACTTGGCAGACTCATCAATTTTGAGTAGTAATTATACATCGCGTCATAATTCGCATTTCATATCAAAGGCCCCAGAACGGAACCCTGTGGAACGTACCTGAGATCAAGTTTTTAACCCAGTTTCTTCTCTTATCTCAGTATCATGCCTCAAGATTCTAATCGTGAAGTAATTCGCAATAGCAACCACAAGGTACTGTACTACAAGGACTTCATACTTCGCAATCCTTCCTCGATACAATGTCACATATCTGAATTAAACTCATACCTTACGTGCAACTTTATTACTTCGTACCACCACTTTTCCACCTCTTTCACACTTTAAATTGTTGAGTGACTCTGTTTATGTTACCAATAGCGTTGGTCGTCGATCTCCTCTTCCGAAAACCGTATTGGTTATTGAACAATCCTCGGGCTCCTTCACAAGAGGCGAACTTTCTGCCGTTCATGATACCTTTCCAGTACTTTGCCTATAGAGTCTAATCTCATGGACTCTGTTAGCACATAAAATACAGGATCGTCTTTGGGGCCAATTTTCTAAGATTGGAACTCAAGATGTTGCTTTTTTCCATGGTGGTGGGAGATCCCTTCACTAAGATGAGGAATTTTATATGCACAGGACGAATTCTGGCATTGTGCTAAAGTAAATTCAAACCGCTATTTGCAACTTTATCCGAGTCCATGGAAACAACTATTTTCTAGTTCAAGACTAGATCCAGTTCTACTTGTGTGATTTCATGCACTTGCTCCAGATCCAGGAAATTTTAATTTGCCAAAAGCCACTTCCGCGCCACTAGGAAATACTGGGTACTATTTTTCTTAACAATCTAGGAGGGCTCGGAACGAAAACTTAAACTTTCAGTTAAGCTGTGGATTATTTAGGATCTTCTCTTTATGTTCTTTTCGCACTTTTTCTATCTCCTTTACTGCCTTGACTATATTCATCTAGCTACCTTATACTCCTGTTTCAGAGCATCGTAGTATAACAAAGAAATCACTGTCGAAGGATAGGGGATTCCACTCTTTACCAGAAGAAGTGGGTGGAACTATCGATTACACTGCTATGTTCTAAAACAGGGGTTTAGGAAGCGTAACATCACTTGTATCTATAAGCGATTTTACTCAATACTAACAAGGAGAGGCTTCGCACGAGGGATCACCGATTTCAATGAAATGTTTTTTTGGTGATAATAGGTCGATATATTAGATACCATACAAATATTAGATACGTATCCGAGGGTTCTTGCTTATCTACAAGAGCCGAGAAAAAAATATTACAAAATTTTAGAAATTATTTATGTTACCGTTTCCCGACTCTACATGTATTTAATGGTTACTATAAACCAATCGATTTGTTTTGAATAAGAACAAAAGATTGTTGATTGTACTAAGTCAACTTAAGAACATAAAAAACTACAAAAGCCGTTAGTCCCTTCCAGTAAAGAAGACAAAAAAAAATATTTGTTTAAGAAAAATCAATTCAGATCAGCTTTTAGTGTCTTTTGGAAGCCTTAAATACAAATTTTCATACGCCTAAAAAATTTTCAATTTTACTTTCACTTTTTTAATTTCACTTTTCACGAAATAAATATATAAACTCATAATGTCATCCAAATCCAACGTCATTGAAACCGTTGGAACCCTGAATTTCTGCTCCATCAACGCAGTTATTCATATCTTCATAAAAAATAAAAATTAATTTAAAAAGCCGGTCTAAATAAAATGTGTTTGGCAGATATCTCTAATGTAGGTTGACCGTGAAACAATTCATCCCGAGTGGGGGATCAGGTAAATTATTTTGTGTTTTTATGAAAATTTGTTTTGAAGGGTTTTCAAGAATCTTAAAAAAAAAATTGAATAGCTTTTTCTGAAAAAAAAAAAATGTCGACCTATTACATAGGGTAGCGATTTTAGTTATTTAGGGTATATTTTAACTGTTTTATTTCTATTGGTAATATTTTTTCGTAACTTTACACTCGGTAACAAATGAAATGGAACATAATTACTCCCATAAGCCAAAATAACAACCCAGTAATAAAATAATGCAGCCCAACTGAACAAGCAATGTGGGATAAGATATAAATAATGTTGATATTCGTTTTTCGTACCTTGAATAATTCTTTTCGAGTCGAAAATATTTTGTTTACTAAAAATTAAAATTTTCGCCTTACTTTTGGTCCTTCATTTGGTTCAGGAATCACAAAAAGGCAATAGTTCTCCGGACAAAGTCACTAATCCACACGAAACTTAGAACTGTCCTAACTACACGCAATGGTATAAACTATACTTTCGTAAACAGATTAGAATAAAATGTTTAAGAAATTTTTCTTGATTTCGAACTGTTTTTTTTTTTTCTCGAACATATAAAAGCATTAAATCCATCATTTGGGTTAAAGAGAAAAAATTAAGCAACGGTGGTAATTATGCTGGATTTCGACGACATTGGCAGAAATATATTATTCTCCTAAAATCAATTCAAAAATTTTAAATTTATATAAGAATTCATACTTAAGGATTTCAAAAGGCGCTAAGAACGAATCAGACTTGATTTTTCCAAACAAAAGAATTTTTGGTTTACATTACTAAGAGCGACTTTCGGTTGTTGTAATTTTTCATACACTTAAACTGATTTAATTGATCAACTATCTTTTGTCGTTATTCGACGCAACAAAAAAACAAACCGATTGGTATGTAATCACCACTAAATACATGTTAAGGAAAGCCGGCATACGATAACGTAAACAATTTCTAAAATCTTATGTAAACTATTTTTTTTTTTTTTTTTTTTTTTTATAAATTCCTAGGGGGTATTAGTAAGAACCCTGTTCCCAAGTGTCTAATATTTTTCGAACTAGTACAACCAAAAAATGTTTCATTAAACTGGTGATCATGCGTAGCCTCCCCCCTCCCCTTGTAAGTTAAAAAGTATAAACTAAATAAAATATATAATAAGTGAAATTTAAATATTCATGCTTTTGGCAAAATTTTGTTTCGGTTCAACTTCAATCTGTTGATCTATTTGCTGAATACAGTGATATAATAATGGGAATATAAAATTAAATTTAAAAAGGAAGGAAGTGATAAATCTGTTTAAAAAAACACGCACTTATGAAAGATATGACTAATGAATATATGTCTGAACCCCAGGTTCTTCGTTTTGTTTGCAGATAAAACCTTTTTTTCCGTTCATTACGTTTCTCCTATAAATTAATATTTCAATAAACTAATATTTGCCCAGCCATGCCCAAGGCCAGTTTATTTACTCAGCTATCGATTGTAATTTCCAAAGCGCTATGTAGGAGATATTTATCACATAGCATTATTCTTTTGTAAGATTTTAAAAAAAGGAATTAAAATTTTAAATCAAAAATAGATATATCTTGGATCAGCAAAAATTCTATAATCAACCTTGTTTTGCTGCTCTCAGTTAGGATGCATTATATTTTAAAAACTCAAAGATCATAAATTGTCTCAGACTCATTATTAAAAGTATGTTTACTGATAATAACATTTTATTATAAAAATATTTTTAGTACTTAACAGCCAATAGCCAAATTATTTCTAGTTCAATACATTATTCATAATTTGGTATACCATTTTATTGAAGATCGACCATGAATAATCTCTAGGCAATATTTTTTTATGAATTTTTAAAAATAAAAATATGTACCATTACAAGCCAAGAAGGGTCATGGGACGTCTAAAGGTTTCAAACGGCAGCTTTTTACAATTCTATATATTTTTATCTTGGGTCAACTATAATCATAGTAATGTTGACTGGAATTACTCATCATACATTTTTTTTTTTTCCGAACGAAGTGAGATAAAATAAGAAGTGAATTAGTAAGTGCATTACTGTAAAAAGAAAAGTATTTCGTGTTGTGTCTTACCTTTTACTACCTTTGGTATTTTAAGGTTACCTGTTATATTTAATTTTACATATGAGCTATCCATTCAAGGAGGTATTTTGAGTCCGGAGGTGAGGGGCCTCCTCGTGTTGTATCGTATATAAGATAAAATAAAAATAAAAAAAAAAAAAAAAATAATAATAAAGACAATAGATAATGGTGAAATAA
>NW_027113517.1:434207-443278 GCF_000696795.3 Halyomorpha halys
GTTTGTATTGTCTGTTCGTTGAGTTTAGGTGCTCTGTTGAGAGTTTTCTTGTATGAGAAGGTGATGGCGTCTGTTTTTTGTGGATTGATATGAATGTTTATGTCTCGTAGTTTGTTAGCGATGAGTTGGGCCGCTGCGGCGGCCTGGTCCATGGCCTTGTCTGCATTCATGCTTGCCGAGTATATGGCTATATCATCATGGCTATAAAATCATACATTTTACCCGACTATGGCGTAGCCGAGAGGAGGGTAACGTGTTTAGGGGTGTAAATAATGTTTATAAATGTATATAACCTTTTATAATTAAAATAAAATTATAAATAATGTATATGTATGTATTAGTTGGTTAGTAACAATTTTAAAGCAAACAATTATAAAGTATACCCAACATTATTCAGGGGAATATTTAGATGAAAATACCGCGTTCAGAGAATCCAACTTCCCGCGGGTTTCCTCTGAAACAATATGCCTTTTTTTTTTTTTAAGCATTAGACACCAAGTAACAGTTCTTCGGAGGATGATCCTCGGAACTCTTCATTACCAGCCAACTAAATGTTACCTACGATCATATTTTGGGCATTTATGATGTAGAGGGCAAATTGGAAAGTGTTTTGAAATCACTAAAACATCATCTCTTATACGAGAGATATAACCAGTGACCTCAGTCAGGTCAATGGAAAACAAAATATTCCAATTGAAATAAATACGAGAAATAACATCTTAATGCAGATGTGAGTTATTATGTTTTATCCTAAACCAAACAAATATAATCCAATCTGAAGATAGTTATTGCCAAAATACGTTACTTCTGGTGGAATAATTTGGTCTTGAATGGCTTGAACTGTATATTGTATAATTTGGTCTTGAATGGTACAATATTTGCCGATGAAGGCGACGAGAATAATTTTGAAAAATATTGGAAGTAAGTTTACTAATTTTTAATTTTTTATAATAAGTAAGCAGTTTATTTGTTTAATAAAATAGTAATTATTTTTTTATGATCATATCTTTTACGTTAATTTCTTCTATTCGTTTTTCGAAACAACGAAAATTAGGAGGTTTTTTGGTGTTTTTTTAATTAAAAAATACACCTCGAGGAATTGCAAAAAAAATCATTGTTTTTAAATATTTCATTTTCACATGGTTATATAAATGATAAATAATAAAATATATTAATATTCATGATTTTTTTTCTTTCCCCACAGATTGAAATGAGTCCTCAATAAATCCAATTTTTCAAAAATTTTTATTTAAAAAAATTAAACAATATTTTTAAAATCCATTTTTAGGCTTTTTTTTTAGTTTTATAGTTTATTGGCTTCTTTTCCAAAAATAATTGTTTTAAAAAAACAATCACCTCAATTATGCATTATTTTGATTTTTCTCAATAACGTCAAAATTTAGAATTACTCTGTTTCACGTATCTATGCCTCAATTCGGGAAAAGTTATTATAAGTAAAATCGATTATTAGCATTTCATGTTTTGAGAATTATAATAGGAGCTTCCAACTATTAGAGAGAATTTCCCTTGGCCAAAAGTGTCAAATCAAGGAGTTTTGTTGTTCGAAACAATAGTACATAATAAATAGGTTGATAGAGGTTATATCAATATTAATATTAATGAAAATTCATATTTTTTTAAATTTATTGCTTTGTTTTTATCAACATAAAAACTAATTCATTTAAATAAAATAAGAACTTAATTAAAAGGCGGACCATTAATGCACACCAATGTTCATGTTACACAATATCACAGGAAACAGACGTTTTTGAAACAGTTAATATCCTCCCATTACACATATTTAACTTAGTTATCTGAGTAGGCTAAATGTTTGAACTACGGTAGACTTGATAAGCTGCTTTTATTTACAAATTTGTAAGGACAGTATTGAACTCGATAACAGTTGTTTTTAATGAAAGTTTTTCACTATTTACTTCGCAAAATAAAAAAAAAAAACATATATTCTGGATATTATTTTTAGGAAGTCTGGTAAGGCAATTTCAATAAAAAATTTTTGAGGTTTAAAAACTAATTTAAAATAAATGACATCCAAATTGGAAGTTTCTTAACCTCAAAAAATTTTTATTGAGAAAAACATATATATTTATTCAATCCGCTCGTTTTATGTTATATATTGTTCAACTCGACAATAATTTAAGCTGAAAAAGTTCAACAATGTATTATAAATGCAACAAATATTATAAACGTTTTTAACCTAGATTTTAAAAAAACGTTTTATGAATATGATATTTCTATTTTATTAATACTGGCCAAAAAATTATTACAGAATTAGTCCAGATAGTTTTTTGAGGGTAACCTATAAAATGATCAATATTAATAATTCTTAAAAAAAACTTAGTCAAGTATTTAGGCTGAATAATGAACTCAAAATGTATTCCTTGCTTGACAGACAGAGATAATGCCCAAAACATTGACAGAAATGTTGGAGGATTTATGTAGGCCTCATCTTTTTTATTATGATTCTAACCGGTTCAATGAAAGGAAATTTAAGAGGCAGTGAATCTTTTTTAAGATTTACTAAATCTTATGATTCATCATTACTAATTTTTAAACAATTACATAAAACATTAATTGAACTATATTTAATAAAGTTTAATAGTTTCATTCAAGTTGTAATTCTCGGAAATAATGTCAGGTGGATTACGAAAAAAAATTCACGGCAAAATAAAATAATTTTTTTTTGTAATTTTATATATATATATATATATATATATATAATTCATTAAATAACCACTAGCCACAAATAACTAAGCATCAACTGATACCAACTGAAAATCATTCTTTTCGTCCACTTTCATTATTACGTACCATTATAAAAAATAAGGAGAAAGGTTTCCACGAGCCTGAAATTCTCAGAGGTATGAACGGTTTATTACTCTTCAAACCAAAAGTTACATTAGGCTTCCTTGATATTGATTCGATGTCTACCAAATTTTTTATACGCAATATAAAATAATATTCTATTTATGTGCCTTGAACACTCGTGTTCAGAATAGATGGGAATGGCAATACCATAAAATGAAAAACTAAATTAAAGTTTATTATTTATTAATTAATGTTTACATCTCTATAAATGTTTTATTATGTTTTTTCTAGCTTCCAAAAGGTTTTAAACTTGATTAATGTCTCTAGTCAAAAAAGTCAGATTCAGTGCTGTTATTGATTTATTTGTTTTATGATATGTAAGCAATATATTGAAAAATAAATTACCATGCTTCAAACATTTGTAAACTATAATATACTGAGAACTACATTTTTCCCTTTGGCCTTACTACCATCACAGTATATTATAGGGGTATTCATGATTATTAGTTAAACATGTTAAATGGGGAAATATTTCCTTCTTTTACCAAGTTAAAACGATACATGTATCATGGCTGAGAGTCTGTTAAAGGGAGAATGACGTCACGAAACAGACCAGCTGAGCTTGTCACCATTTTATTTGTTGTGTTAGGTTACTTACTCATAGTTTGTGTTTTTTTTTTTCTTTTGTTTTGTGTTTTGGACTTTAAAATATAATCAGTAGCCAAACTTTTACACTTCTACTTTTCACTTATTTTAGGCATGTTGTAATAAATTATTGTAATCAAAACTTATAAGTAAACAATAACCTGAAGTTTTGGAAGGAAAGGTTACTAAACAAGTTGCTCAGAAAATCCGCCAGGAGCACTTATGCATTTATCATTTAACAAGTTTCATGCGCCTAAATATATTGTTACTTCCTAATATGTAAGATAGAGAAGCATTATACTGATGCAGGAAATGGACTAACTTTTTGTCCTTAAACCAACAATTTTGTTCCTCACTACTTTTTATACATCAAGGAACAAATTGGGTATATAAATATATGTATATATTTAATTACCCAATTTGTTCTTTGACGCCTATAACGTTAAGTTCGAATCAAAATTGTCTATTTAAGGATAGAATGTATGTATTGGATATATGTATGTAAACAGTACGCTAAACGACGCTATCTATTCTTTAATATTACTATTATCGATTTAGATGATTTAGTTAAACTAAACAAAAAGTGTAAGTTATATTTAAATAGTCCCAATTGATAGTATGATTAACACATACTATTCTCAGACTGGCTTTGACTACAGATACTTTAAATAACAATAACAATTTTAGAATCATAAAAAGTTGATACTCTTTCTTTTCAGTGACCGATTGGTAAGACCTATTGGATTATACGTTGAAGAGCGATGGTGAAGGCTTTGTTTTAGCGCTGCGGGGTATCTTATTACCGCCATCATTCAATTTGTAGCGGTGTAAACAGGCAGCAGACAACTTCCTGCTGCGGTGTTTGAGTTGGGACTGGACAAACAGTCCGTGGTAGCACTCAAAATAGGACGGCCTGTTTGGGACCTGAGGAGCACGGATTGTTTGAGACAGCCGAACGGTTTTCTGTGTCCGTTTTAGGCTAAACAATGAGCCATTGTTTGGTTCCTCTCTCTCATAATGACAAAATAAACACCGCCCTGGGATCAATAAACATTCCTTAGGTTCAGTCCTCGTTCAGCTGCGCATATTCGCCCAGCTTTATGTTTTGGCATATTTTAAGGACAATTATTTATTATTTCTATCATGAACTGAAATAGTGATTAAAATCATAAATATCCGGAAATGGCTACTTTCTCAGAAATGATAATAAATAAATTAATATTATATTTTCTAGCACGTATATTACAATTTTCAAGATAACACAGATTAGGTATCATTAAGACTTAGGTGTTTTTAAAGGTCAGGGGCATATCGTAGTGTGGAGAGGGGGAGGGAGGGAGGGGAAGCCCGCCCAGGGCAGCCACTTTTAGGGGGCGGTAAAATTTCACAATAAATAATATTAATATCTTATAAAAATTTAAACCAATTCATTTCATGACTGTTTCTTTTTTGTTTTCTTCCTGGCAAAAAGTTATCTGGAATTGCTGTATTGTAGTCTCTTAAATTTAAATTCCTAATAATGGGATGCCCATGCTACACCACTGTCAAAGGCATGGCTCATAAAATGATTTAGTGTCAAATTTTTTGCCTATTAAGTTTTTTTTTTCCCCCATCTATTACAGTACTTACTAGACAAACGGTCTAAAATTCCAACTCATTACACTGATCTACATGACAATAATAAACCTTCGAATTCCTCTGGTATCCAATCCTTACAATCCAAAATCCTCAACGCTCCTTATATTGTTACTAATAAAACCATCCATAAAGACCTAAATGTTTCTTATGTAACCGATCTAGCCCGAATCCGATATCATTCCTTCCATTATAAACTCCCTAACCACCCAAGCCCACTAGTTTCTAACTTCGCTTCCTCTTCCATTCCTGGAAATCCTCTGAGGCGCCTGAAAAGAAGATGGCCTAGTGACCTTATATTGTTTTTAGACAGGTAAGTCTACAGTAGTAGACCTCTAAATGATTTTAGAGTTCTACTACTGGGTAGTTTCTCAACATGCTGTATCATATCATTATGATCTTACTTCAAATTTACTTGTCGTATTTATATACAGTTGTAAATGTCAATAAATACATTTTAAAAAAAAGTTTTTTGTTTTTTTTAAGGAATATGTACCAACATTCATAATAGATAAATGATTTTTTTTAAATCCAAAAACGCTAGAGAGATTAAATGTGAAATATAAATATGAATCAGATCGGGGGCGCGGTCAAGCAGGAAACAAAAAATAGTTAACAACTAATTATTTTCCGACGTTTCTTCCTACTATGTAGAGCTTCATCAGGTATCGACTCCTTCCACATTTTTCTACTCGACGAAATTGATGAAGCTCTACAAAATGGTGCGATACGTCAGCAAATAAATAGTTGATCACTATTTTTTGTTTCCTGTTTGACAGCACCCCTTTCTTTACTTTCATATTTCGATAAATCTGTTCAATAATTTAAATATTTCAACTCTCCAAAGAGGAGTAATAAAAATAATGAGATTTGTATAATTTTATTTTCAAATGGATATGATATAACACATGAAAATTATCTTTAAAAAAATATACTAACCGTTTTGCCAAAATAACTTATAAATAATGACCAAATTGAGGATAAAAATGAAAAAAAAATAAATACAGCATTATAATATGTATATTTTATTCATTATAAAAGATTATTAGCTAATATTTGCTCAGATATTTGCACAGAGACGTCACTAAGGGAGGAGTAGGGAGTTTCATCCCAACCAATATATAGAAAACCGAATACGGGGAAATTTGAATTTTTAGTGCCTACTTTAAACAACGAAAATTAAATTAAAATACTTAACTGAAAGAATTAGTAAAATTTAGAGCGGAGGCCATTACTTACACACCTGGAGCTCAGAAATTGGAATTTTATTGTATTTAAATATATGTTTTCCAAGTGTCAATATTGGGTCATTATTGCTGAATTTTTGGTCTTCATCAGGGAGCATAGGCAGAGATTCTGGCTCAACTGCCAGAGTTCAAAAATTAGTATATCTCATATACATGAAATCAGGGTCAAAAACGGTTTTTTACTATTTACTATCACCTATATATATTGTAACTGAAAAAATTAAAATATTTAAACCCTATATGGACGAGAATATACATATGATTTAATACAATTTTTTTTTTTCAATAGACATGATGAAATTCAAGAAAATTGTTTTAAAAAATAGGATATTGTCTTGGCCGCGATCGCAAAGGCCTGTTTTCCTTGATAATTTGTTAGGTGTTAAAGGGATATTTTTCTTAAATGTTGGTATTTTATTTTATAAAACGTTTTTAATATAATAAATACTCTATTTTAACCAGAATAAAAAAAAATGTCGATAGAAAAATATTTACAAAAAATATCATACCATAAAAAATAATTATTTTCTATGGAACTTCTCAAAAATAATGACTTTCGGACCTGTGCACAGCCATTTGACAGAATCCATTGCGATGTACTAAGGTACACGTCTTTCAACCTATGGCCGATCATACCAGTTCTCACTGACTCGACGAATGTGAGATGCATGCGAATGCCGTCTTGCCTTAAATGGTGTTTTTTACCTATTCTAATATCGTCTTTTAAAGTAGGTAAAAATATTTTAAAACACCTATTTTTTGTGGACAATCCAATACTACCCACAT
Source organism: Halyomorpha halys (assembly GCF_000696795.3). Taxonomy (NCBI): domain Eukaryota; kingdom Metazoa; phylum Arthropoda; class Insecta; order Hemiptera; family Pentatomidae; genus Halyomorpha; species Halyomorpha halys. The sequence goes on from NW_027113517.1 coordinate 441,347, forward strand.
CCATTATTCTCATCCATTATATCAGTTCAAAATAAAAAACTTAGTTGTTAATTTTTTTTAGGTTGAATGGTACAGATATTTTTCCGAGATAATTAGATTTATGACTTACAAAAATAAAATTTCATGGAACTGAAGCCATTCAAAAATTTATTAGGGGAGAGGACAGGCAGATATGATCACGTCCACATTGATGCTTTAATAAAAATCTTTTCTAATGATACTTCTTATATTCGACTTTATACAGTTTAATGCTGGATGTTAATGTTTGTCACTTGCCGCAAATCCAAGACTTGTACAAATGCTTGGTAAACAAAGAAAGCAACAAACATCTGTATCCACACACTTGTTTCAATTTTTTTAGCTATTACATTCAGTTCTCAATGTTCAGTATTATAATAAGAAAATAAAAATAAAATATAGATAAGAGAAATAAAACGAACCGTAAATGTCAGCAAGGTAAGTTGTAGATTATAAAAATTCTAATAAAACTGTAAATTTAACCTTCGTTTTAGAATTTTTATAACAAATTTTTTTTTTAATTACCTAGACATATCATCTGCATAAAAATAAATTTTTGCAATGATAATTCAAAAATAAACTGCTAAAGTTAATTAACAAGATTTGAAACAATGTATTTACACCGAATCGATAGAATTTTAAAGGTTGGGAAAATTCTTTAATTAATTAAAACACGGAGAGCATAAATACTCTGTTTGTAGTTCAAAACAATGCAAAGTGAAAACAAACATGAGGATGCAGCACAGGCGCCCTTTGATTTGCGCCCAACAACCGACAGGTTGGAAGTAATAAATTCAGGCCAGTTTGTTGTATGTGCCAATCCAAGTAACCCATCCACACGCTCACGCATGCACGAACTTGTCATTATTTGACAAACTTGTAGAGGCACCTTAAGATCATATCACTTAAGAAATATTACAGTATACAGTAAAGGTTTCGTTTAGAGAATGGGTATGTTTGTTGTGACCACGTAGTCACTATAGTTAAACTAGAAGAAAAAAAGGCAAACAGAGGAGAGGTTTTGTTGTATTAGTTGCAATTTTTGGCCACTCCCATTATTTTGGGTCATTGACCAAGAATTCGCTATTTTCTGATTTTGCGAAAACTCTAAAAAAAATGAATGACAAATTTTGCAAATCTTTTTGTTTGTTTTATTTCGAAAACTATCAGTTTTTCTAAGAAAATTTGTCTCCAAAAAATTAAAGTAATATATTTTTGTTTACATTTTATGCCACTGAACCACCAGAGCACGTTTTAATAAGATTCGAAATAAATAAAACTGTAAAACAAATCATTTTTTTATAAAATAATTATTGAAGATAAACATCGAACAGAATATCTGGTGCAGTGCATCACACGACTGTTTCTAATGACTCTGAAGGATATGGATTACAAACAAAAAATATTTATTATTCTCTTTAATTAAATAATAATTATCATTAAATTCAATTTTGAGTGTCTCTTCAGAAACAAAAAACTAATATTAATTATTTTTCTGACAATAACAGTTTAAAAAAATATTACTAAACTGTATACATATTAATTTTATGGAATGGGATTGGAAGAGATGGGATGCTCTCGGCCATTTTCGATTTCCCATTCTTTAAATACTTTATTTTTTGTCACATTGTATAAAGGGTTTGGTCCAAAACCCTTTTTTTTTGCACGGACACAGTAAATTGATCTGTATTCTTCCTTAAAATGTAATGTTACATTAGTGTATTAGGTTTAAATGACATATTTTATCCTCTTAATGAAGATGTCTTTTGAATCTCATGTTATGTAAAAATTTTTTTTTTTTTTTTCAAAACTGTTAATTAGATTTATTTATTGATAGATATTACAATCTGCCACACAGTTGTGGGCAATAGGTAATATTGATAAATGATCTCATACATACTAAAATAAAAAAAA
>NW_027113517.1:448204-480974 GCF_000696795.3 Halyomorpha halys
GTTGTAAATATCAATAAATAAATTATTAAAAAAAAATGTATAGGAGATTTCTTCTCATTTTTTAAACAATAATATAGGTATTAAGTTACAGTAAGTGATAGCTGGTTGGAGGTAAAACATGGTAACTGACAGAGATGGTCGCCCGACGCAGTCTGTTTCTTAATGATGAGAAAATTAAATAAAATATTTTCGATCTAAAAAAAACAGTTCTGACAAGAGATTTTTTTGTGACAGCATTGCTGAAGACCCGTTTTGTGTACGAGTGCGAACAAATGGGATCCTAGTTACTACTCAAAAAATATGAGACGAAACGTCAGTACTTCTTGACCTGTCTGACTTTAAAGATGGTATGTGCATTAGATACCATGTTTTTTTTACCTTCTCTTCTTCATTCAGTCTACTTCATATAATTCTGTGTTTTTGTATTGGACCTACGTACCAAATATTACCCTCAAAAATTAGCAATAGATTTCCCACATATTTTAATTTTGTCTGTTACCATGTTTTACGCCTTGATTGAACCCTCCATATGCAATTAGGAACAAACCAATATTTTTGTGAAATTTCTTTCCAAGAGAATTATCGATAATATTTTTTTTCATGAAATTTCATTAAGCTATATAAACTCAAACTATACGGCTCTGCTTTTCAAAAACGCAGTATCTTTCGAAAGTCATTTTTGGGATTCGAATATTAATGTGATCAGAACTACTTATTCAATTAACATTTGTTGTAAAACGGTAGATATAACAGATTTCTTGAATTGATTGCTGTATTTTTGATCCAAGAAAATTGTTAACTTATTATAAATGCAGTAACTTGTGACGTTTTCGGTTAGCAGGAAACTGCGTACATCCTTACCAGGGCAAACCTTTCCTCAAAATCATTAGTAGATATTGTTGGTTTAGGAGTGAAACACATTAAGTCAACATTTTCTAGTTTTGAGTTATTTGGTTTTTCAGATCTAAAAGTTAAAAACTCGGCAGGTGTTCTTCAAGGTAGTATCCTCAGCCCCATCCTCTACACCGTCTGTACAGCCTTTATCACTCTATAATAACTAAGACCTAATTTCCTAAATATATTATAGTGTACAATTGTAAACAGCAATAAATAAATAAATTAAAAAAAATTAAACTCGAAAGAATTTATTAATATCATACAATCTGCTCATAAAAAGTAAAATTACTATGCCCATAACATTAAAAAAAAATGTATCAAATATTTCAAAACTTTTATTTTCGACTCAGGGTATATCACTTGTGAACCAACGATATAGTAGTGCAATACTTACTGTTAGATACATTGCACATCTATTAGATCAGTGGTTTCCAAAATGGGTCCCATGGCCAACGTGTACCTAGGTGCTCCAAGCGTACTTCAAAATATTATATAAAAAAAAAAAAAAAATGTCGAAAAGAATGTCGTAAAATTTTTTTAGTTCAACAAGGATGTTGTAAAATATTTTAGGCCAACAAGGATTCCGCGGCGAATCTAGTTTAGGATCCACTGTATTAAACTAAAAGTTTTTTTTTTATATTGCTTGATATAGTAAGAGTAGTGCTATGATAAATTTATGACCTCAAAAGCCGTAGGAATAATTTTCACTAAGCAAAAAACATAAAGATCTTTTAATTACTATTCTCAATAGCATAAAATTTCCTTTAAAATTCACTTATCAAGCTTTGATTTATATTTAATATTATAGTACTACAGTAAATCAAGCGAAAAAAAATCAAACGAAATCAAGCGAAAAAAATCAAAATGGTTAAAACACATGTATTGACCAATTTTTTCCGTTTAAGGTGGTTTATGTAATTTTCCATCCTTCGTTATGATTTCTAATATCATCATTATTATTCTGACCATTAATTTACTTCATATAAATTGATTACAAGGTAGCACAATCTTGGGATAGTGAGGATGAGGGTCAAAGTTGATATATATATCATGTAGATATGATTATAAATTCCTTAATATAACTTTCAGTCAACAATAGAACACAAAATGTTTGTAATGTCCTTAATTTTTCGCTAGTTTCGAATTGCCAACCCTAATCAAAGATTTATCTATCACCTTCCAAAAGAGCTTAATCTTTAGCTCTATAATGTCTATCTATATGTATATGTAGGTACAAGACGAAGTAGTACATATATATAGTACCTTGGAGGACAGGGGAGGGATTAAAATTTGATCAATATAAATAGACGAGATAATATAATTAGTTTAAAATCAATTTAAACTATAAATGTATGAGTAATCACATATATAACAGGCTTCTGTTAACGGTAAATTGTTATTTCAAAAGCAGGCTAGCCTTGCATGGCAAAAATGATTGGTATGAATCCCAAGAGTCACCACTTAATTACTTTGAAAGCGAAATGATAAAGCAATTGCACTTGCTGATGGCAAGAACAAAATAAATTTTGATTACCAATGAAATAAAAAATATTGCCGTTTCGGCAGTGTTTCATTAAATCTAAAACCGTAAGTTGACGGTTGTCGTTAGAGGGTTTATTTCATTAACCAATGAATCGTTTAGTTTTGTCAGCACAAGCTACGTCAGCTATGTCAAGACGTATCATCGAAAATAATTATAATTAGGTTTATGGATACCAAAATTTTAAGAATCAATGACGTACAAATTAAATGTTCAGAAGTCGTTCACCAATAAGAAAAAGAAAAGAGTCTCATATAATTTTTTTTTTTAATAATTTATTTATTGTTATTTACAACTGTATAAAAATATATACAACAAGTAAAGTTACTGTAGGTAACATAGTGACATGATACAAACATGTGGAGAATCTACCCATTGATAGAACTCCCATAACATTTCTAGAGGAGAAGATCTCGAGGCCATCTTCTTTTCAGACGCCTAGGAGGATTATTAGGTAATGAAGGAGAAGCCAGATTAGAAACAAGTGTATTTGGGTGGTTGGGAAGTTTATCATGGAAGGAATGGTATCTGGTTTTTGCCAAATCGGCAACATATGGGACACTGAGGTCCTGATGGATAACTTGATTTGTGACAAAGTAAGGGGCATTAAGGATTTCATATAAATTTGAATAAAAATTCTAAGACAGTACCATACAATATTGCAAGCAATAGGAATTGCAGATTTGCTTATAGTTGTCATTTACTTTACCTCAAGTCACATTATGTTTTTATAAGTTTTGGGAATATTAAAGAAAAAATTAAAAATTAAATCTGTAGTGCTACAACTCATGAAGGATCAGGGATTCAGTACTTTGTAAGGAAGTGCTGTAACTAGACTAACGGTTGTGCAAGGAGGTGATTTGGACAGAATCACGCTCGACTGCCAGATTTATACCCAATTAAGGGTACCTAATTTAGGAGGCTGGTGGGTCCCAGCAGAGCTCCAGAACCCACACGAATTGACTTCTTCGGAATTGACGGCTACAGTGTAACTGAAAACAATTTTCTACCCAGCTGGATTCGAGCTCGAGTCCTTGGAGTTAGTATTTGGGAATATAATATAGGTTGATAGAATCAGTAATACTTTTTTCTTATTCTTCGGAAAGAGACGAATCGATGGGTATACAATAACGGTTAAAAAAAGTACACTTTCTGATCTACAAACCTAAAACGCTTAATTTTGTTCATAACTTTTTTCAACTTGACAATTCGGGGATTTCGTTATCTTTAAATGTTAAGGGGAAGGAGAACATTTTTGAAAAAACAAAAACTGCACGTAAATCAGTCCACTAATTCAAAAGTCTGTTGTGGACAATGATTCGACCATTCTCTTTTACATACATAGTGATTTTCATTTTAGGCAAATGGACATGACCATTGGTATAAAATAAGTAACCTTTGTCACGGACAGTTGGTACAATCGGATTGCAATAATTGTAAGACATTGTAAAAAAAAAAATTGCTAAAAAAACTATGTTGTAAACAGGAAAATGTGAGTCGCTGACAGAAGTATATTATTCCTTGGGACCAAGCCATAAATTACGTAAGGCTGTCGCGTGTTTTAACGCTTTTCCAAACAAATCAGTATCTAATCATCATAGATAGTTTCTGGCAAACAGGGGAAGTATCCATTATAATGATTGATGTTCCCTTTACCAATAACTTTTTGACAGGATCAGTAGGCTAAATTATCACTTTCGATACTAAAATAAATCAGTTCTCTCCACGAATATTCTTTCTGGTTGACAATCATTAAATTTTCTTCCATCAAGATGTTATAACAGATCTTTTTAGTATTAAAAGAAGAAAAATAATCCTTGGAATGTCTCTAAATAAATTAAATCAGGTACTGAAAGTGTAAAAGACATAGTTTTGAATTTAAAAAATATCAATGATAAAAAAAAGGTTTCTTATTTTCTATAAAAAACAGTTGAAAACTTTGATGCCCTCCATTCCAAGAATTCTATCATTTCAAAAGGTAAATATTATTCATAAAAATAGAACTATTTACTAAACACTAAAATTAAATCATAAGATGAATCAACTTTCGATACTTTTCCTAATTTTGCACATCGTTAGAAGAAAATATCGAATTAGATGAGATTTTCTAAACATTTTTTTTTTCATATGTAATTTTTTTATTTAGATATATTTAATGTACTTACTGTTACAATACTCAAGAATATAAAATATATTGAGAACAAAATTATTTTGGTTGTTTGTATTTTTGCGGGATTCATTTTTATTATTAAAAATCAATTAAAAAGACAAAGGAAAATAATCTTATGAACCAGATTAATTCCATTTTTTATAAACTAAAATAATTTAATAATGATAAAACTTATAACACTTTTGTTCTTTTTATATATCACATCTTTGTAACGTTTTGACCATTTTCATCTTCACTCTATTCATAACACTTAAATTTTTATTTATTCATATTCAAAAAAATATAATAGGTAAATTTGATAATAGTTTCAGAATACTACATAATCTTGGGTAGGAACCACCCAATTTTGGTACTTCAATGAAACTAAAATTATTTTCAAACATACAGCTTCTATGATAATTTATTTTAAAACCTGCTTATTCCCAGGTGTTTATTTACCGATGTCATATATTTCGTGGCGTTTGTATCTTTTTTGTTTTCATAGAAAACTCTATGTAAAAATTTTTTTACTCTGCCACTTTTTGTTTTAACCGTATTCCACCTATATCAACTTAGTTCATAAATCCCAAAAATAATGTTCTCAGTAAATAAACAATTTATATATACTAATACATATTTAATATATTTATAAGGTATATTTAAAAATGTGATAAGTTTTCTTCATTATTATTAATTTAAAAAAATGCTATAACCTCTGAAGGGTAAAGCGTTCAGTAATTTGTAAGGGAGCAATGTTACTAGACCAACGGATTGATTTATTCAAGCTCACACTAAACCACCAGATATTTTTCCAAGGACACCAGATTTGTAGAGGCTGGGTGGACACCGCAGGACTCATGAACATACAAGGTTGACTCACGGATACAGTAACTGAATAAATAATTATCTGCTACAGCCGGATCCAAACCCAGGTCCTAGGAGTTAGGAGCGCCTTACTCACTGAGCTACTCCACCTCCCTTTTTTATTATTATATGGTTTTATATTAACAAATGGAATTAATGTGATTCATAAATAAGGTATAATTATTTTTAAGGTCTTTTTAATTGAGATGAAAAATTAGTCTACATGGAAAGAGTTTCTCTTTAAAAGAAATTTCTTCAAAATAAACAAGAAAGCGTGTAGTTATTAAAAAAAAAAAAAAGAGACAAAAAAGTTAGATCGTGTTTTATTCATCCCGAAATTCCCGTCAATCCCATATTTTAACATTTTTCTACGACAAAAATTCAAATTTACTAAATCACTAATAAATTCTACTATAAAGTATTATTCTAAAGTTTATTTATACATTTATTTTAAACAGATTTGCAACAGTTCCTCAAAATGCCAAGCAAACGTTCTTTCTCCGTGAATAAAATGCCATCTTGAATTATCTGTTGTAGGGTTGTAAAATTGAATAGGAAGGTTATTGAGGATTTTTAATCGATGAGGATTTCCATTGTTTTCATTGGATTATTCTCTACAGGCTTGTTGTTGATTGAAGCTTACTAGACACCTTAGGATATCTTAAAAGAGGTGGAGGGATAAGTGAACGTATGGCTTGTCTATAAATAAATGATAACAGAGGGTAATAGATTTTTTCACAACCATTATTTTGTACTTAAACATCTCAAACAACATTTTTGGATTGTTAATCATACTTCATTCACGTGAGGAAGTTAGATGATTGTTAACAACTATAGATAGTACTCAAATTATAGTTAGTACCATTGAGAACTTGAAGGTATTCCGAACTGTAAGTCATCCACTATGTAGTTTCTGAGTTTCGTGTCAAATGCTAAAGTATATAAAATATGGCTGTAAAGGTGATATCGCAACTATTGCTTATCTCCAAGTAAGTGAAATAACTAGCTCCATATATTTTCAAGATGTCTTACTAAAATAGGGCAGCTATATGTCAGGCATCCTTGGGTAAACAACTCTTTCCCGATATATTTTTCTAGTTATGCTGGCAAACATTTCCCACACAGTGGGAGGACTAAAACATGAAAGCATTTATAGATAGGATTATACAACTTGGGGCCCGAATCTATTTTAGATGACGGCTTAAGAGTAAACAAACCTCATTAGTCAACTTTTCTTCCACATCATTCTAAAACTATTTTACTGTCATGAGCACTCGAGTGATTACGTTAGGAGATCTTAAGTGATATTAAGCAGTGTTTAAAATATTTAGAGTTTGGTAGCTAGGATGCTAAAATAATTTTTATAGGATACAAATCGACAGTGAAAAACCCACAAATACATGTAGCTTAAATCTACAAGTCCAGTTATTGTCTTATTATTACAAAAATTATTTATTGCTTATCATAGTATTGTTATTGGAAGATAATTGGTTAATAGTCAATAATTTATTTTTTCGTAACATCCTTTATTTTTAGATGTCAGTAATACATGACATGAATAAATATTACATGATATATATACATCAGTAAGATATTGCCTTGTATATTATAAGGTTGGTCAATAATGTATTTTTTTCTGACCTCCTACAGAAAAATAAAACAAACAATTAGATATATACAAATGAGAAATGGATGTATATATGATGGCAAAATAAAACATCTTGTTTTGCCAGTATGGCATTATAAGATAGGCTGCTGTGTCCGCTGAAGGCGGTGTCATCTTAAGGTCAATAATGTATTTTTTTTTTTCTGACCTCCTAGAAAAATAAACATAAACAAATTAAATATATACAATAAAAATGGATGTATATATGCAGGCAAATATTGATCTTGGTTTGCCAGAGTGGCATTATAAGATAAATTGCCAGGTCTGCTGAAGGCGGGGTCATCAATGATGGCATGAGTCTGCCGTAAGCGAACTAGGAATAGGGAAGGGCTATTCCAGCTGGCGTCAATAATGTATTTTTTTTTTTTCTAATCCTCTTTATTGATGTATAGTTACGATTACAAATATATGATAATACAGTGTGAATAATAATGTATAATAATAATAATATATATGCTCAATAATGTATTTTTTTTTTTTTTTTTTTTTTTTTTTTTTTTTTCCGAACCCTCTAAAAACAGAAATAAAATGTGAATTAGTAGTGCATTACTGTGCAAGAAAGAAAAGTAATTCGTGTTGTGTCTTACCTTTTACTACCTTTGGTATTTTAAGGTTACCTGTTATATTTAATTTTGCATATGTGTTATCCATTCAGGAGCTATTTTGAGTCCGGAGGTGAGGGGCCTCCTCGTGTTGTATCGCATATATGATAAAAAATAAAATAAAAATAAAAATAAAGATAAATAAAAAATAAAAATAATAGAGACAATAGATAATGGTGAAATGATAAGAGAAACAGTCTGAAATCAAAAGAAGTGTGAGGGAGGGGGTTGGGGTGCATCAGAATAAAAGGGGGTCTTCAATAATGTATACGTTTAGTAGAAGAATAAAACTATTTATTTGAGAAGAAATTCGTCGGGAGTATGGTCTTAATAACAATATAAGAGTGTTCAATTATTATCTCTACATAAAACAGGAGTACACACCCCATAAGTACTTATGCCGCCCGAGCGTGCTCTCCCAAGATATTTTATTGCCATCCTCTTTCATACAATAAAGAATGAATCCTTATATCTTGTCCTTATATCTTTATTTATGTAGAACAGATTTAAATGCGTTTGTGGTACAAAATCTAGCTTACTGCAAACACAATTATCTCGTGAGTGCCATTAAGATATGTTAGCAACCGCATTTTACTTCTACCAACAACTGGTATCTGTGATTCAGAGGTCATATCTCTGAAATTATTTAAATTTCACAGAATTTTAAAAATTTAAGTTTATTCAAATTCCTTTGGTTTTTGCCACATCTCATTCGTAGTCTCCTGATTTAAGCTTTCTCCCAAATAGATAAACAACAAAAATATAGTTCCCTCTAAAAATTCGTAACTTTGTAAAAATGCCCCTCTCCCTTATAAAAAGCACCTTCTCCTTGGCACCCCTGCATGAAAATACTGCAACCTGTGTTATTCCATCGTATATACATCACTAATTTGCTTGAATATCGGCATATCGGATAGAAAAACAGTTTTGGTTAAATTTTGAACTGGACGTAGGCTGCTATTAGAGCATCATCAACAAACAAATAGGAGTTGTAATTTGCAGCCGTAGGTCATATGTTAAGAGCAAACAGTTTTTAAAATTTAATTACTTTAATCCGTCTCATATCCATGTTTTACGATAAATGTTTTGTAACCCAACTCTAGATATATACAGAAAAATACCTTCAGATTTACAGAAAATATCAATATATCGCCTGGTACATTTGTTCGTACATGTGAGAAAAAAATGTATTCCATGTATTCTGTAGATTGCACCGTTTACCATTAGTTTCCAAGCCTTTTGTCGCTTGGTTTAAAAAAGTTTCCCGGCACTCTTATTGAGCTAAAACATTTCGTGGCACTCTTGTCGAGCTTAAAAAAATTAAAAATTTAGGCTCAATGATCCTTAGAGCGGTTAAATGTGTAGGAAAAGAAGAAAGGCTGTGCAAACTAAATGCTATAACACACTGTATATTTATAATTTAATTTTTTTTTCTGCAATTTTTGAGAATGTGACATTCATTTGCGAAACCCAAGTTAATCTATTACTGCCGTAGATTGTTAATTTTTGACATTCCTGCTTATTTTGGAATAGTCTATATAGACTCTGGAGAGTCTGTAGTTGAGAGAGAAACCACTCTCTATGGTAATATCTTCTAAACACGTTCAGTTCAAAATTTAACCAAAACTAAATTCTCTCTCATTTAACCGCTCTAAAGATCATTGCGCCTAATTTTTTTTTTTGTTCAACAAGAGTGCCGCAAAATGTTGTAGCTCAACAAGAGTGACGCGAAAATTTTTTATACCAAGCGACGAAGAAGATTTGGGAACTAATGGTATACTGTGCAATCTACAGAATACATCAATTGCAAAATCTTTTTTTACATGTACAAAAAATGTACCAGGCGATATATTAATATTTTCTGTAAATCTGAAGGTATTTTTCTGAATATATCTAGAGATGGATTACAAAACTTTTATCTTAAAACATGGATATGAGCCGGATTAGAATAATTAAATTTTAAAAAATGTGTGCTCTAACATATGACCTACAGCTGCAAATTACGACTCCTACTTGTTTGTTGATGATTCTCAAATAGCAGCCTACTCCATAATGATATCTTCGATTTCCGATATCGATCCGGACTTGGCATCGATACAGACAGGCATTATAGGAGGAACACAACTATGTTGATAAGAGAGAGGGACTAAAGCAAACAATCCCCTGAGGCTTTTATGTTTTACTGGCCAACTGTGGAGGGTTTACAGCTCAACACAAACCAAACCTCTCTCCCTTTCTTTATTATATTTATTTAAGGCGTCCCTCCCGGACCTCTCAAATATTTTCTTTACCGCTGAGCATAAATATCTTGCCCATTGCCAACGGCATCCCCTTACACGCCATGTCTTGTTTGCTGTGAGCAATCATTTATTACGGCACCAACTTTGTCTTTCTCCGCGTTGCACTTTGCAAATTTGATTAACTCATCCCTATAGCAACAAAAAATAATTTGCATACGTGAATTGGATTTCAGACTAAAAGAAGTAATACAAAAGAAGTAATTGATGCGTGTAGTAGTAATAATCAGAAAGTTCATTACTAATATTTTTTATTATATGTATTTGATTGTACTATCAACCATGATTCAAAGACGTTTATTGTAAAAGATAATTATTAATTTATGCTTTTTAAATAACAGTTTAATGTTTTATATCTGTTTAGATTGTTTTTAAAAATAAGTTTCCTAATTTTAAAATACTATTACGGATTTTTAACTAATATAATCTTAATTGGAGTTCTGGCAATAGGTAAGTACTGGGATATTCTGGGCCAATGCTTTGCTCTCAATTATAGGGCACTATTCCAATTCAGCATAAAATCCCCATAAAATTATTATTTTGAGATATGCATGTAACCTTACTGATGACTTAACCTCAAGTATCTATACAGTTCAAAACTGAAATAACTCGGAATATTTTTTTAACTTAGATTTTATGACATATATTTTATTATGGTTCTGTGTTTTACTGTATAGCTCTCGCCTTTATTGCTAAGATTGCATGCATATCACAATATAACGATTTTTTGAGATGTTATACTGTTAAACTAGAACAACGAGGTTTGTTCCGAAACTTCCGATATTATTTTCGTTTTCAGCATCTTCTAAAATATAAAAAGGGACCCCAATATGTTAGAAACCCGAAAAGATAAAATAAATCGATACGCAAAAGCGTTATCGATTATTCTTTTCTTTTCAGCAACTCAGAAATTAATCGATTGACCTGAGAAAACATAAACATGGCCGTCAGATATAAGAAAAGTGAAAATGAATCCTGTACTTGGATTTTTGTATTATAATATAATTGTTTAGTTTTTTCAGTTGAAACTAAAGATTGAACAAACTAAATATCAGTTTTAGCTATTGAGTAACGCTTCATAACTAAATGTTAGTTGCTAATCTCAGATCATGGCTAATTTAGTTCCAAGAGTTAGCTATGAGTAACCAGCTAACCGGTTAGTTGTTAGTTTCCAATACAACAACAGCTAATTTAGCATTAGTTTTTATTTATTACTTAGAGCTAACTTTTGTTCCACTAACAACTCTGACTAGAGGTAAATGAAGTAGTGAACACCCAGCCCAAAATGATAATAATAATATTGTAGGAAGACAGACCGGGTTGCGGTCAATAAAGGTACAAAAATAATAGAAAAAACGTGAAGAGGATAGTAATGGTTGAGGTCAATAAAGATAGTAAATAATGGAAAAAACATGAAGAAGATGGTCAGGGTTGCGGTCAATAAAGGTACAAAATAATAGAAAAAACATGAAGATGGTCAGGGTTGAGGTCAAAAAGAACCAAAATAGTTTTGAACTATTTATCATCCAACGTTTCGCCCCAACTTCGTAGGCTTCGCCAGGGCAAATAATAATAGATAATAAAAGGTCGAAAATAAAATATAATAAATATCTAAAAACAAATAGCTGAAAATTATTTGATAATATATAAATAGTTGAAATAGGATAATTAATAGTTGAAAACTATTATGGTTCTTTTTTACCGCAACCCTGACTATATTCTTCATATTTGAAATTATACGGTCAATTATCTACACATATAGTAGAAAAAACTATTTCGCTCAACTTAGCAGGGCTTCTTCAGGGCTGCTCTTGATATAAAATGGTTGCAGATTATAATAATAATAAAAGAAAAAATTGGTCCACAAATGAAAATTTGTAAAAATTAATGAAACTTTTCCAAAGCAAAGCAAAAAAAATAACCACCCTCCTCCCCCGCCAAAAAAAGGATAAATTGATTTTTTGTAAAAATTTAAAATTTGTCTTTTATTTTAGCACGGTTTAATGGCATGGAGTGACCACCTTTATACTCATATAACGTGTTGTTAATCTTTTATTAAGAGTAAAAGGTTAATAACCAAAAAGTTTTTTTTTTAATTAAAAATCATAACTCTTAGGTAATATATGAGTAAATTAAAAGGCAGTTGATTCTATAAGCTCTAAAGAATCTATGCCACTCCTAGGAACTCCCAGGATAGTATTATTTTCTGAATTCGTCAATCTTTTGTTTAATGAAGGCGGGTTTGTTTACTCAGTTGAGGCTCTGTTGGCATACCTCTCCGCCATGACAAAAGTAAATACCCCACATTTCCTACAGCGCATTGTAGACACATTATGAACGGGAAAATACCCACTTTAAAATACGTTTTGGTTAAAAATAAATCATCTGCTATCGAAGAGATTCCAAATAAATCAATTAACAAAACATACAGTTAGGGATAGAGATTTGATTGGTCAATCATGTATTATCATAAATCATTAAGTTATGCCCTTGTGTACTTCAATTAAGTGACAAAGTCGGGATTTATTACGTATTTATGCAATGCAGCTTCCTCAAAATGAACGTCTATCCGGATTCGAACTGATGAATCAAACTTCGATTAATTGAAAGAAAACATTAGTATCTATTTTAGTACCTCTTTCAACAATGATTGTAATTCATCAACGAGAATGTTGTGAATGACTCAAACAACACAAATCAAAATTATCTAAGCAAGTAACTTCTAGACTGAATCATTCGTTACCGATTTTTGTTTTTAAAATTCGTGTTAAAATAGCTCTGCCAATTTGATATAATTCATACTGAACCATTCTCACACTCATCTCCAACTGCCCTCCCACTTCAGACTAAAACGCTCGTGCCGTCCGAAATATAGATATGTCTAGAAAAATACGTTTTCACATATATGATGGTGGGTTGCTCTGAGCATACTTTAGTCTACGTTATTATTATTGTACGTTATAAATAGGGATAGGATTTTTATGTGATAAAAAATCTGAAATATGTACATAAATATGTACTAATAAATTGTCAAATATTTAAAAAAATTTGTATTTATAAATTATTCAACAATATAAATTATTTATTAATTAGTAATTTTATAACTTAAAAAAAGTTACATAAATATGTATTTATTATATTTTATATGAATAATATTTTAAAGAAATCATGTTAAAATATGTACAAAAAAATGTACTTAGAGAAAACATAGCTGTTCAATAACAAGACATTAATTAATAATTGTAATTAAACTGGGGGAGTGAAGCAAGACTAAGATGAGAAAGGACCATGGGAAGGGGGGAAACAGAGAAATGGGTGGAGGAGTAAATAAACAAACTCTAGGAAAATGCTACAGGAATAAGACCCTTGCTCTTTTTAATTGATTCTGAGAAATTGTCGAAGTAATTCTGTGTGAAAATTTATTATTGCCACTAATTTTAATTTGGGTTCAAAGATGAAGATATAGAATTTTTACGCACTATTTATGATAAATGATAAATTTCACCTTTAAGGTTCTTGCGTTCTCTTGAATTTTACGTAGTTGCTGCAAAAAATGTATTTACAATTGAACAAATAATTTAAGGAAATACGTGATTCAGGACAAAATATCTAAAAATATGTAAAAAATAACAAATTTTTCAGAAAATATGTGATTTACAACAAAATATGTAAAAAAGGCCAAATATTTAAAAATATGTGAAATAAAAATGGCTTCTTTTGGCCAGAAATGTCTTGAAACATCTTTAGTTAGTAAGGTAATTGAAAATCGAAGATATCATGGTCAGGTAAAAATATGTGAAAACATAAAAATCCTATCCCTAGTTATAACTAATAGAGAAACACCTTGAGGGCCTCCCAAATAAGTGGTCTAGTTAGAAAAACATATTATACAAAGATTAATCAGTTACAATTAGAAACCTCCTTTAGCAAAAGTAGGGGACGGAATTTGATAAAATTGATTAGGGGAGATTATTAGTACTCACTCACAATTCTTCAAAATGGGGATGATGGTAGTAGGTGTTTGACTAAGGATACTCGAACCAAATTTGCTAAAATGATTTTGAAAATTTTATTTTTATAATTCTTAGGACAAAATTATTTAAAGTTCTTGCATGATTACAAAGTTTCCATCGGTGTGTAAGCGAAAAGACTAATTTTTTTTCGTTAACGTTGATATCCATATAACACTTTGTTATTCTTTTCTACGGAAGATGCATATAAAAAAAAAGTTTTTTTCAAACCTCCTTTATACTGTGTATAATTTAGATTCTTCATTAAAATAGTTTAAAAATAAAGAAATAACAAAAATACATATTCGGGCTATAAGTGGTATAGATCAGAACAACCATTAAAGATACTTCCCATCACAATGTCATGAAATCTGTCATGAACAAGAACACACATTTAATTAAAGTGGCCAGAGTTGATTGTGTACAGTTCAGAACACTCATTAAAATTAATAAGGTGTTTTATTTTTCACCAAAAAGAATTAGTTTTTCTTTTCATATCCTATAGATCTATTATTTCATATGTATTAGAGTGTTTAGGGACTTGAAATTTATCTTATATTAGCTCTACATTTCACAATAGCACGGTTTATAACTGACGGTAAAAGAACAAGCTGGAATAATATTCACCAAACTATTTACATATATACTTTTGTTAATATAATAACACTAACGTAAGTTATGATGAGAACAAAAATAAAAATACTACAACTCAAAATGTATATTACTTACTAAGGAGCGCTACAGTCCGTAGTGGACTTTGGGTTCCTTAACAATATTGCTCCACAATTTTCTGTTCATAGATTTTTTTCCATCTTGTAGCTCCAAAAACTTTAAGTACCACCTCAAGTTCTTGTAGCCAGCGTCTTCGAGGTCGTCCCACCCGTCTTTTACCAACCACAGCACAGTTAATGCGTAAGGGTGATGTACGGCTGTAAAGTTTAGGGAGCGGCATCCTTTATGAAAAAGAAAAAATTATAATCATTTCGAAATAAGTCTTAAGAATCGCAGTGGGTGCTCCTTGGATTGTAAGATATAGCCAATTTTGTCGGAAATTACAAATGGAATCAATAGAAGAATATGTCAAAAAAAAACACATCATGAAGTTCCACTCTCAGTTACCGACAGTTAAAGGGGCAGTGACTTAAAACTTGGGAAATCCAATCTCATCCCGAAGACAGAAGCCGAGGCTGCTGCAGAACATCCTGTTATAAATTCTATATTTATCAATTCTATTATCTATTATTGACATTACAACAATTTTATTTTGTTTTTTTCTCTTCATATATTTCTTAAATTAACTTTTTTAATGGGAAAAAAGTCAATTATTTGTTTTAATAAATCTATAAATGTCATTGTTATTGTGATTAACTTTTTTTTTCTATCTTCTAAAGAATTATTATTTGTATCTATTTATTTAATTTTAATTTTTTTATACAACATTGTAAAAGTTAGGGATATCTTTTGCACAAGACTATACCTTCCTCCCCCATAATCAATTGTTAAAAAAAATAATGGTTATACTAACCACGTTAAGCCCACCAGGCCTATCTGTTATTACATAAAAAATTACAACAAATAATAATATAACTTATAAAATAAGTATAAAATAAAAAAAGGGACTTAAGATTGTTATATACATGCATGAAATTACATGGCTTATTAATTATTTATTCTCATCATTTAATTCTGAACCACGATATGTGAAACTTTTCACTTTTACAAATGAATAATTCTCTACTTCTAACAAAATACATAGATAGCTGTGTGCCCAAGCTCATTTGGACCTAATTCATATGTTTAGTTTATGTTTTGGTAAATATTTCCTAAATTTCTCAATGATTGAAGAGGGTGAAGGAATTCCCAACATAATGATCGAAATTGGACTTTTATAAGATACTAAGTACTGGACTTTGTTTTGTTTCATTAGTTTCAATAATTAATCTTTGAAACTATCCAATAAATAAATATATAAGTTCTGAGTGCGTTACAGGTCCGAAAATTATATTTCAACAATAATAAATCATCAAAAATAAAATACATGATGATTTTAAACAAATTAAATTTAAAGAATTTTTTGAATTTAGTTCTATAATGTAAACAATTTACATGTGTAAGTAAATTTAATTTGGTGATAAACTAATGAATCTTTTTGTTTCTATTTACGCTTTAATATTGACAACATTGTGAATTCATCAATACTTAATATTTAAATATAGATAATTCCACAACTTTAACAATATTTAAATGCACGTTCAATCCATGCACCACCGGTAAAATAGCTCCCAGGAAATAAATATTTTTTTATATTTTAACTAAATGATCAAGAAATCTACTTTAATCTAAAGTTATGTATATATATGTAACACGTAACTTTAGATTAAAGTAGATAGTTCATGGTAATTTTACTGAAAACATTGGGGTGCAGATTACGAATCCCAACTATTACATCTCAAATTATTCACTTAACTATAGAAAAACCAAAAAAATTATTATTATTTTTTTTCAGTGTATGAAAACTATGCAACATCAATCAATATTTGTTAAATTCAACAAGATTATATTCCTTATTTCTTTTTATTTATTATTTTTTTAGTCCGTGACATCGTTAAGAGCTGTCCAATCCAATCAAGAACCAGTAAAATAAGACTAAAAAGGGATCTTGATGGAACATTCTACAGAGGGTCTGAATGTCCAATTATGTTTGTAGAGTACTGTCCACTATTTTTAACTTTTAAACCTCAATTTTTTCCAAAACTAAATAAATTGCAAAACCAATTCCCCTCCCCCCACCTTCCCTCTAAAAAAACATTTTTTTCTTAAATTAAAAACCAAACATTCATTATTAAAATAACTTCTTATATTCATTTTATATGTAATTAAAACAGAGAATATTATCTACAATTTAAATTCTAACGATTTTTGTTCGATAGCTCCGTTTAGAAGACGGTTGAATTTTTACAAATGCCCTTCTGGTCCCAACTTGAATGAATTAGAACTCTGATCCTACAATTTTAAATCGTGCTCGCTTTGTAATGGCCGAACAGAAAAGTCATTAAATTCAAGCTTTACGATAATAAATTTGTATAAATTAGATATTAACTGTTACACTAGAATACAACTTAAAAAAAAAGAAGGATTAAATGATTTTTATTTAACATATTTACAACAAGCTTTATTATTATTATTATTATTTTCATCAAAATTTATATTCTAGAGAATTTAAAAACCATATATATTTTTTCTAAACACAACAAACAAGGTTAAGATAAGTAAATAAACGAAATCAATTGTTTGTTTAATTAATGATTTGAATCCCAGGAATTGTTAGAAAATGGAATTAAAATTAATGTCCTTATCGTAAAGGACAAAAATTCTAGATTTTTAAAAAAATGATTGATTGATTAAACTACCATCAATCGTCTGAAAAATTTTATATTTATTAAAAATTAGGTCATTCCGGACAGAATCAATTTCGTAAAATGTTAAAATGACGTATAGCAAGGTAATTTTCCACACTATCTAGGAGAAATAAAATAATAATAGATGTATTATATCAGTAAATGTGTTTACAGTTTCGAAGCAGATAACCTAATGGCCCATATGTCATTTATTGGATAAAGCGAGATAGATAGATTCAGTGTTTCTTCGTAAAACATATTTTCGTACAGGATTAGACCACACCCTCATTATTCAGTTTCATTAGTATATGACATGCATTGAAAAAATACAATTAATCATACTCAGCTCAAAAATAAAAATATTTATAAGGTACAATTAGATTCTACAGAATATTTTAAATTAAAATAAATCGGAAAACAATTTCAATATTTTGGAAGACCGCTGATTGACCGTGTGTAATATATAAAAGGAAAAGGAAAAGGGTGCGATAAAAATCAATTAAATAGTAATTAAACTATTTATTCATTAAGTTAAAACAAAAAGCGATTTATATCCTTGAAACTATCTTACTTATATTGAAATTTACAAAAAGAAGATGGTCCAGTTGCGGTCGAAATAACTCAAATAGTAATTAAACTATTCAAAGTGAGCCAACGTTTCGGCCCACTTCGCAGGGCTTCATCAGGGCTAAAAAAAGATACAAACAATAAAAATAATGTAACAAATTTTTAGTTTATTAGCTCTCTTACTTTGTTACATTATTTTTATTGTTTGTATCTTTTTTTAGCCCTGATGAAGTCCTGCGAAGTGGGCCGAAACGTTGGCTCACTTTGAATAGTTTAATTACTATTTGAGTTATTTCGACCGCAACTGGACCATCTTCTTTTTGTAAATTTCAATATAAGTAAGATAGTTTCAAGGATATAAATCGCTTTTTGTTTTAACTTAATGAATAAGAAACATAACATTTACAAAACATACGAATCATTGAGAGAGTTCACGGTAATTTTTTTACTTGGAACATTTTGGAAAGTTCTGAAAAATTTTCAAAAGTGCTGATAACGAATTTCAATTGTTCACGAAATCATAAAAAAATTCTTCCTGAATTTGAAGTTTGAAAAGTTTTTCATTTATTTAATGCATAATTTATTATGCATTACAATTAATATGTAATTATCACTTGAACAAAGTGTTTTACGTTTTGAGTACAATTATCTCTTCGTGCTTTGTTGGCATATTATATTTATTAGAAATTAGTTATTACAAAATGAACAGTTTTTTTTGTTTCGATTATATTATTTTTTTAAATTGTTAAGGTGAAAAAAACTTCCAAATGGAAATTGATAATATGACAAATATGTGGACGCAAAGGTGCATGAGTATGGGATAATTGTCCCGAAAGGTTGTACAAGCAAAATATAGAATAGTTTATATTCTATTTGGAAGTTGTTTTTTTTTATCTCAACAATTAAAAAAATTCTTTATTTTTGGATATCTGCTATTCAAAACCGTTGTGCTTATACATTATCCTATGGCCTGAAATGAAAGATAATAATTTTTACTTAAAATTAATTCTTACCCTGTCGAACAGATCCGCTACCTTGGACTACATTTGGACAAACGATTAACCTGGAATCCTCACACCAGACTGAAAAGACAGGAAACTGCACGTCGATTTCGACTATTACAGCACTTACTAGACAAACGGTCTAAACTTCCCACACATTACAAAAGACTGATCTACATGACTGTAATAAGGCCAATCTGGACATATGGAGTTGAGCTTTGGGGCTCCACTAAACCTTCCAATTCCTCTCGTATTCAATCCTTACAATCCAAAATCCTTCGTAAAATCCTCGACGCTCCTTACTTTGTCACAAATAAAATCATACATAAAGACCTTAATATTCCCTATGTAACCGATCTAGCCCGAACCAGATATCACTCCTTCCATTATAAACTCTGAAACCCCCTAGTTTCTAATCTTGCATCCACTTCCATTCCTGGCAATGTTCCGAGGCGCCTGAAAAGAAGATGGCCACGAGACCGGGCTAATGTAAAATGTCATTACAGTGTTACAATGGGTAGTTTTTCTACACGCCTGTAACACTCCAATTTAACTTAGATCAGATTTACTAAATGTATCATAATGTACAGTTGTAAATAGCAATAAATAAATATTAAAAAAAAAATAAATAATTCTACATGATTGTTCCCGTTTAATGAATATTTGTGACGACAGTTTTCAAAATATATATTGGTTGTCTTTATAGAAAAAATGTTCAAATTTTTAAGAAATTAATTAATTTAAGAAAGTAATGGCTCATTTCGGTCTCAAATTGTAACATACATGTTTATTTAATGATATATATAAATCATTTAATAAATTATAATTAAAAAATTAGTAATACAATTTTTTTCCAACGCCTCTAATGGTGAAATTGGTTCCTTAGCTACTAAGTTTACCGACCACTGGATCTGACTAAACGAACTAAAATCCAGTTCATGAAATAAGATAGAAATGGAACTCATGAAAATAAACTTGATTCGCAAAACTAACGCTAATTTATAAACAGGAAAAGTTTTGAGGCCATGTCATTAATCAATGCGTTTATTGAGTAATTTAAATTCGAGCTATAAACTATCAGAATTATTAATAGAGATACAATGCGGAAGTAACACAAGCGTGCCATTATTTGCCTACAAGAAATACGCGCTACGTTCTAAGTCTCTTACTAATTAAATTAATAAAGAAAGAGTCATTTTTAACTTCTCAAGTTTAAACAAAAAACATTATCAATCATTAGTTCACTGATGTTTTTATTTAAAAAACTATAACTAAAAACCCCCCCTTGATTTAAAATTAGGTTAATTTTGAAAACCTAACAATTTTTTATCTTGATGCTCTTGTATTTGAAATCATTTATTTACTTATGTCACAAACGTTTAACGTTTACTTCTTTAATTTAGTACAACGTAATCCATCCCTTCGCCTTTGATCATGCACAAATAGGTTCATGAAAAAAAATAATATATCTAATATTTTTATTTAGCAATAGTTTGCAGTTTTTTATTTTTCAAAAGTTGTATTTAATTGTTTGATGTTGTAATTTAAACTGATACTTAAATAATATTTAATTAACCGAATAAAAAAATGAAAATAAAAATAAAATCAGTTTTTTTTATTTTGAATAATATAACTTTTTATACAACAATAAAAAAAAGATAATGTTCCCTCAAAATATGAATTTTACATTTCAAGATACACATGTAGAATCCAAAAATCGAACAAACGATCAGTCCGTCCGCGGTCCACACTTTTTCAGAGAAACTACTCCGCCGAATTTTTTTTTAAATTTGGCACCTAAATCACCGCATACCAATCCTCTTAACTGGGCATCACCATATGAAATTTTATCTTTAAATAGCGGCCGATTAGAGGTTTCATACGTACCTTTCTCGGTCATTTATGAAGTTAGAGGGAAAATAAAAAGTGTTTTGAAGTCATCAACACAATCTCTTAAAATAATAATATTATTTTCTGTACTGAAGGTTTTTTTGGAGCTTGTAATGTTTTGAACTGTACATAGATAGCCCCTTCTACATCTAGGTACCTCCATGGGCGTAGGATGGATTTCACTGCAATTACACTCACACGTATGTACATACATACATACATGTATATTCTAAAATGTTGGGTAAAAGAAAGAACTAATTCCACATTCCAAGAAATACCCCCGCCATTTTATTTCTAATTATAAAATTCGATCATTACATTTTAAATTTTTATTGCCTATAATAATAAACAAATTATTGAAAATGAAACGACTGAATTGAAATCGTAAACAACAAGGTTTACCGAAGGCTAGAACAATGAAAATATAAGGCAGTTTTGCACTTATCTCTGATGATTTTTTGGACGCCACTATCTTTCCCTGGCATTACCTTCCTAATTATAGCATGTTTAAAAAAAAAAAAATCTATCAAATAAGTTCACTATTTTCTTCCCTTGGGTTCCAAAAATCTAGCCGCGGCTCTACCCTGCTTCCCTCTGCCTGCGCCCATGGGTGTCTCAGTTATTTATTTGATTTTGAGGTTAGAGTAACCCTCTAGCTAGATGGATACCTTACCCTTCCATCTGCACTAAAGATTCAAACATCAAAAAATGTTACATAGCCCCTTCATCCACTTACCCCCCCCCCCTTCATATAATTACCTGGAAAGGCAGAAATTTGAGTTAGAATTTTTTAAAACGAAGCCTATAATTAATTATAAACGTTTGTTTTTTGTTTATTCTGTAATGATTTTGAGAGCTTTTCATTAATAGCTCAAGTTTCATTAAACATAGTGATTTAGGTAGAGTGGATTCTCGTCTTATAGTAGCAGATAAAAAATGAGAAGTGGTTTCAGCAAAATGTGCAAAGTTGTGTCATATTGCACATTGTGTGATGATCTACAGTCAGGAGAGCTGAGTCAGAGTACCTATCGTGGATCTGTAGTAGTAATGCTACTATACATTACTTATACGTAATATATTGAACAATCAAATCAAAAAACAATCAACAAATCAAATAACTTTGAATAACTTAAAAAACATAAAGGGCGGTAATCATAATGTTTATTTTATGGTACAATATTATATTTTCAGGCAATGGTAATAGGGATAAGTGAACACAATCACACCTAAATACAGATATATAAATTAAATTATAACAAAATAAGACATAGAAAAAAAAATTAAACCAAAAGTAAAATAAAATTGTTAACACATTCATTCATATTTGCAATAATTACATTCAGTCTGGGGAATCTCGAACCGGGCTTGTGAGGAAAAAGGAAGCTTCCCTCTCAACCGTGTCATTGGTAATTATAAAAATAGAAATGCTCTCTTAAAACACATTAATTCTACAACATAGTCTAAAAGCCAGCTGAAAAACAAATTGATGAGTCTGCTAACGAAATTTAGGGGAAACAAAAAATCTAGCCGTTACAAAATGTTAAAAAAAAATTATTATGAGTTCCATAGATTTAAAACTACCTACAACACTAAAAAAACAAACAAATAGAATACCATTTAAAGAAGAGTAAAAATGATAAATATAAGCTCTAAAAAAGCTATTTAGATTCAATAGTTCCAATTACACTTCTTTAAAAAGTAACATTTCATAACTAAATAACAAAAAGTCAGTAGTTAGAGAATTAACTTTAGGATAACTATATCTCATGAATCATTTGACGTAAAGATGTTTGTTAGCACTCAAATTAAAGCTGGGTGTAGTATAGGGGTATTCATGATGTTGTGTTAAATGTAAAATGTTTTACCATGCTAAATGTTATAAGTATAGAATAGTGAGCAGCCCTATTTAAAGTCATGTTAAATGCATGAGAGCTCCTAGCGGATTTTCTGAGCAACTTGTTTTATAACCTTTCCTTACAAAAACTTCATGTTATTGTTTACTTCTAAGTTTTGATTATAGCAATTTATTACAACATGTCTAAATTGGAAGTTGTGTGAAAATATGGCCCCTCAGTGCCTTGATGATCTTCTAAATTGTGAGGGAGAGAATCAAGACGAGCTAATTGACAGCTATCATTACATTATTATTATTATTATTATTATTATTATTATTATTATTATTATTATTATTGCCATTCATTGCTTTATTGGTTATAAAAACATCCAAAACAATACTGACACAATAATAACACAAACTACGAGCAAGTAGCATGTATAATACTACATTGCTTATTACTACGGCAACAAACAAAATGAGCTCCGCTGGTCTGTTGCGTGACGTCATTCTCCATTTAACAGGCGTAGTAACAGACTCTCAACCATGTTACAAGATATATAGTTTTAACATGATAAAAGAAGGAAATATTTCTCCATTTAACGTGAGTTTTTCTATTTAACACGTTTTAACATGTTAAACTGAATATCATGAATACCCTTTATAAAGGTAGCTTATGACCTTTATGTTCGTTAGAGTAGAAGTTTTCATGATATTGACCAAGTGTTAAAAAAAGACTGGTATAGGAAAAACTGTATCTAATGAAATTATTAGACGTATGGATGTGGATGTCTGTTGACACACACATTAAAGCTAGTTAAATGTACTATAAAGTAGTATATAATTAAAACTTCCGTAGGAGTCGTTTTATGATATTTGACAAAATAAATTCGCTAAATATTGATTTGTAGTTGGTCCTACAAAATTTTATAAGGAAAATTCATATCCTTATGTAAATATTATAAAAACGTCCACCTATGCAAAGATAAACTATATTATAGTATAATAAACTAGCTTTAATTTGATTGCTAATAAACATCTGTACGTTCAATAGTCTCTGGTTTTCAAAATCAACATTTGTAAAATTTTATTGCCAAATATCATGAAAACTATGACTCTTACTTAGATACGTTATAAACTACTTTATAACTACTTAACTAGCTTCAAGTTGAGTGCTAATCGACATATATATTTCCAATGATTACTGAGACATAGATTTCCCAAAATAAATTCACTTGGTACTGATAATTCTTTATTTCGTTATGAAATATTGCTTTTATTTAAGTATATTTCAGGAACTATTGAGGGGAATTAGCTTTTTTAGAGCTCTTATTTTACCAAATTTACTCTTCATTGAATGATGTTATATTGGTATTTTTAGTGTTTTAGATAGTTCTAAAGAAATAAAGCTAATAATGACATTTTTTTTTTAAATCTATGCAATAGCCACCAATATTTAGTCCCACTAACAGTGATTGACAGACTCATCAATTTTGACAAGTAATTATACATAGTTTTCATTAAAGTAATCAAAAATTGGGGCGAAATAACTGACTTTTTTCTCCTCTTGTGCTCTTCGACTAATAGGATGGATAAGAGCGAGGAAATTATTCGCAAGGCTCCCATTTTTTAGCTAAGGAAAAAATTCTTTAAAAACACATTTTACTGTCGTGTATAGATAGAAAATCAATAATTTGACTGTTATAGTAACAAACAGTTTTAATTATATTAAAAGCAAGAAAACACAAATCGAACTCGAAATACTTTATTTTTTAACAATACGTACCACCACGTTTTGGTCACGAAACTCAATTTTGGAAAATAAGGGAGTAATTACAAATGATATTTACGAACAATTTGTTAATTAAGTGAAAGCTAATCGTTTTTTGTTTTTGAGTAGGAAAGCGAAAATAACATAATGGGTGAAAAAAAATTATCCCAACGCCCGAGGAAATAGGATATTTGACTTTTAAGTAAAAAATACCTGATATGAGGCATGTAGCTTCGAAACCAGCTCCATCCAGATTTTTCTGAAATGCCTGTTTTTTCTATTTTCTGCATGATCTGGATACATTAGATCATACTGCCAAGCGGTAAGGAGCAGAACCAGCGCCTTCCTGTGAAAATTGCCTTCAAATAGATGCGTTTGTTGCAATACCATTTTAGTCACGGAAGTTTTCACCGCCGCGGCAAAGGTTTTATTGTTTTCATGCCAGTCTATTTTAGATTTACTTTTCATATTTTCACCTTTTACAACAGAAAATTATCCAAATTTGGAGACGATATTGAAGTTCGTGGTGAAGTGAACTATCTCAACGATGTAGGTACATTTCAACTGTTTACAAAGGAAAAAGAAAAAAAAAAAAAAACCTCTTGCTCCAGTAAAATTTTCAGATGTAGAGAATCTTTCAATGAAATATTTGATACCTGATTGGAAAATCATGGATTCCTTGTAGTATTATAACAATGTGTCTGCCGGATGTCATAGCGAGCTTGATAAGGATGAGAATGAAACGTTAGTGAAAATAAACGTCATGAACTATACGTTATAGTATAATAAACTAACTTTAATTTGAGTGCTGGCTGACATCTGTACATTCAATAGTTTCTGCGATATAGGTTTTCAAAAACAACAAATTTTGTCCAAACAAATAGAAATCAATCAGGTTGGACTAACCATTGAAGAAGAATTTATTTATGGGTGGAATTCAGAACAGAGACGTATTCAAGAATAATGTATTCACATATTTTATCCCATCTATAAATATAATAGTCGAAGATAAGTAAGTATATATCTCTGCTTTTCTTGATTAGTAGTAGTTGGTACATCAGACAAAAAAAAAGTTATAGTTTTATTTTTAAATAGACATGCTCCAAAGATATTACCGCATGCAATCGTTTCTTTCTCTAATGTGGTCCCATTAGCATAGAGTATCCCTCAGCTAATTGGGTTGTCAGAAAGTAACCAAAGTCTACGGTACAATCTATAGAATAGATAAAATACTAAATAAAGTAATTTTTGTTTTTGTTGTCATATTTGCCACTATTCAAGAAAACCAGCGAAATGGTAAAAAATATTTTACTGTAAGTAGCGGTTAACCTCCCCTCGCTGTTTGACCGTTTCTGCTCCTTTATAGTAACAGTTTTTAACAGTAACTTAAAAGTTAGTAACAGTAGGTTAAAAAAAAATAACTCAATAAGCAAATGGTTTCGATTTTTTTGACAAAAATACTATTCCAACTTGTTCCGAAGATCACTTGATAATTTTAATTTTCGTCACCAAAATTTAGATTGAAACAATAACAAGAATTAACAAGCGTTATCTTGTATAAACTCAGTTTAATTAAAAACAAACAGTTACGGAAACGGAATAATCATTCATCCTTAATCAAGAGGATAATGGGATTACCAATAACAAATATTGCGCCAACTTTTTATTTCCGTTTTGAGGCTTCTCTTTTCCTGAGGACGTTCATAAAGAAAAATTATGATCATAGTTTTCTATTAATTAATCTTGGTTAAGTTGTACAATAGCGATTGGTGGAGGTACTTTGAAAAATAATCAATAGTTCGGTAAAACATTTAACATAATAAACCATGAGACTGTTGTGCCATTGTATATTGTAACCAATCCATATCGTTACTTTTAAATTAAATTATTAAATTTTTAATTTTTAAGAACATAGGGAATTAATTTCCAATTTCCAACTTTGATTTGAATGGCAGCAATAAGTAAAAGATATCTTGATGATTGAAAAATAATCTTAATTTTTAAACTTAAATGATCTTTTACTGGAAGAGTCTTTGGATTAAACTGGATTTGGTGAATGACACAATTCTTCCTTTTTCAACTGCAATAATTTATTACATATAATCAGCAACAACATTTCGGGAAATATCCTCCATTTTCAGGTTCCTATAAAAGCAAATTCAACAAAACCCATAACATGCACCCATAACACTACGACGTATGTCATACGTATATGTTATAAACTGTCGTTATATGGACAGGAGAAAAGTTTATATTAGTTATTTCTATCTCAAGAAAGCCTAACATACGAATTTTCATAGCAATAGAAAAATAAAATATTTTTTACTTAAAAAAATTAAGTCCAAAAATTTCTTTCTTAGATTTAGGGCTTAAATGCAGAATATTTTAGTACCTTTAATTTTTTTTAATTGAAAAAACAACCTCATCTCATTTTTAGTAGTAATAAACAATGCATAAATAAAAAATATGAATTAATTTGATAATAAAGAATTTCACTGTTTCCATGATTATTATGTAAATAGTCATGATTGTTATGTAGTAGATTTTACTTCCACTTATTTTATAATAATGTAAGAGCTTTTTATTAGATACAATATTAATTTCATCTCATACATCAATACTCGTGAAAGTTGTACGATGCGCACACAACACCATATTTGTTTTATACAAACCAGTTAAAATATATTTTATATTTATTTTAATTAATTTTTATTAATATATTCTTGTTTGAGAGTGGTTTAGTTTATTTAAGAACAAATTTGATCCTTTTTTTTCAACTTTATTCTTTTCAAAACCTTCCTTTGAAAAGAATAAAGTTGGGAAAAAAGGATAACATTTTTTTTTAAATTTTATATTTATGTTTTTTTATATGAATTCAGAGATTAGTCATTGTTTTATTTGTTTATTTTAATATGTGGACCTGTTTTAACCGATTTGTGTGTTTTAACTTATTTATTCATTCAATTATTTTATTTTATTTTTTAAACTTATTTATCCATTCAAGTGTTTCTTGTAACCGGCTTTTTATTATATTTTCCTTTGAATCTATGAGTTAGTCTTTTTCTCGTAAAATGTATTTATTTGTTTGTTTTTTGGTAAACTGATCTACTGCTGTGACCACTTACCATTATTAATGGTCTGATCTCACATTGCCGTCTAATAGTGAATTTTTTTAGCGGGTCACTGAAGAGGATCTAGGAGGGTGAATTCGGGAGAGCGAATTAGTTGATCGGGTGAATTAAAAATTGTGAAATGGTGGCATTGAAGGAACAGAAAAGGGAAAGAAAATAAGAATGAATTGAAATATTTGTATTTGGTGTATAGACCGAAATTGATTGTAAAAGGAAACTGTAGGGGAAAAAATTGTTTTCTTTCTATTTTATTATACCATGTAATTATATGTAATTTATATATGTCCGATCACGGATTGATTAGTATGCTGTGTGATATAGCAACCTGATGTATTTGGGCAGCATAGATGAATAAAGTATTTCTCTCTCTCTACGAATACGTAATTTGATCAAATGCTTTTGTTCTAATTCTAGACAAAAAAAACAATCGATTGATATATAATTAAATACATGGATATTAAAAATCATTTCTAAAATTATGTATTTTTTTTCTAGGCTTTCATTTGATAGAACCCCCGAATATTTTTCGAACTAGTTTTAACAAAAAGGTTGCATGGAAATCGGTGATTCCATGCCCGTTGCATTCCCATGTTAGTAGAAATAGCGATTATGTTTACATTCCATTGTACAAACAAATGATCCATAGCGTAAAGGGGTTATGATTTTCTTCTCTCACTGTTTAATGTATCCATCGCAAAATCAGTGACACATAACACATTAGTTCTGTCTTATCATGCATTGGCTTAGCAAAGTAGCAATGTTACGTCATTTGCAATTCCGATTGCGTGAATATGCATTTCATTTATAGTCCAAGATATAATACACCTTCAAAACAGTTGCTTTTGATTCTTTTTATATTTTGTTTGGGTTAGGGTAGTCATTGAAAATATAATTGGCAGACAACCAGACATTAATTTTGATTAACAAAAACACAACAATTAGAGTTTAATTTTTCATTATTTGGTCATTTTTTTTTTGGAAAATATCTGCCATAATTCAAAGTAGAATAATCATCTCTTTGTGACTTTATTTCTGTAAATATAACAGAAATGGCTATTGTATGGAATGGTCATTGTGGTTTTGAATGGCTGCATTATTAAACAGTTTAAAATGAATTGAATTCATGCTGTTTTTCAATTTCAGGCGCTTTTTAAATATTGCTCAATTTAACTATCTTAAAGTCTTCTCTTCCCGCATTAAGCTTATATTTTAAAAACATATGGAACCGTCACTCCACTGGGGGTCTTAGTGGGGTAAGTCCGGTGGGGAAGGATTGCCTTTTTTTGTGTTATGATCTCCTCTTGTGAGATTGTGACATATCGTACATCGATTAACAAACTTGATCGATTGTCAGTTTAAAAAGTCGGATAAGTAAGGCCACCATGTTTTGTTTTCAGTACTACTAGACGGGCTCAATCAATAAGGGTCAAATAGTTCCTCAGATAACGAAACTTTATTCGAGATTGCTCATTATTGACGATAGTAATGGTAAAACCATTTAAAAACTTTTTTTATGCTGCTCTAGAGTGATATAAGTACCTGACATGGATCATATTTCACTATCAAGATTGATATTATATTGCTAACAATGAAATCATAATTATAAATTAATTAAATAATTTAAGGTAAATAATTAAGTCATATTGTTAATAAAACAAATAGTTAATATAAATCATAGTGTTAAATATCAAAATACTGTACATTATACAACAGATTACATTTGTATTAAGTCTATATAATACAAATAAAACAGAAAAATGTACAGCTCGAAAGTGACCAATTTCACTACTTTTTATCTTTAGTGAACCAGATTAATTTTCAATATCCATCTCCTTTATTAAGATTTACAAGTATTATAAATTTCTTTAAGTCCACTTTTTTGTTATTATTATTTTTTATTTCGTTGGAAGGTAAGGGTATGGCCTTGAAGATCAGCCTATCCAATCTATCCATTAGGAACCTAATCCTTTATATTTTTTTATTACCATTATAATTCACTAACTAATAATGTATTTAAAACTTTAAATGCATAACCTGAAACAAAGGATCTGATTAGAATCCTATTAGGTAGGCCAAGTGGAGGAGACCTATAGAAACAAGGAGAGTTCCCAATCACTGGATGCTCTTGTCATTGATGTAATGCACGAAAAAAAAAATCAGAAATGAACTTTAAAGTAAATAATAAAAAAAAAAAAGAGAGAAAGATGAAATCCGATTTGACACAACGAAACCAAATTGTTCGTTTCAGAAGTTATATATTTTGGTTTCATTTGTTATGTTCATTAATATGTTTTGTAAATACAATATTTGGTTACTAACCCATTCATCTTATTAACTATCTATTTTATTAACAATATAACTTAATTATTGACTATTAATAATTTACTAAATGATTAGTTATGTTTTCATGATTAGCAGTTAAATTTCAATTCAGTTGCTAAAATATGATTGAGATTATATAGGTATTTTTAGTATAAAAAATATTTGTACATGATTTTGATATACCATCTTGAAAAAGTCCTGTCTCAGAAAATATTAAGTACAAGACATCTGTTAGTGTTCATAATAAAATTAATTAAATTTGCTTTTTATTAATTAGTTCATAATGGTATTCTTGGTAGGAGTAGCAGTTTCCATGGTATTTACCAAAATAAAGTCACAAAATGATCATTTATTTATTTTTTATTCTACGGATTTTATCAAGCTTTGGTACAGTCTGGAGGACCCCAGGGAAAGTAACCCTATTAGATGGTACTGTATTTGGTATATGATCAATTATAAATAAAACAAAAATCCTTTTTTATAAAAAAAAAAATATTAAAGGTAAGCAGTAATATCAATAGATTAGAACTACTTTAACATTTGTATTTGTTTGCCCTTCCCCTTTTTTTTTTTTAAGCTTCTCCTCGTTGACTACAATACATTGCTACCATGAAATTGTAAGTATATGATAGAATCAGCACACAAAATTAAAATCCAGAACCCCCATTGAAATACCGAAATTAAGGCCTTAGCTACATTATTCCAGACATTTTTTTCTAAGCGGAAAATGCTGAATTCCAAATTAACTTGTTATTGAGAGTAAAAATAAATAGAGCAACATCAATAAAACAGATAATTTAGATAGCTGTAATGTGTACCAAACGCGTACATATCTATCTTCAGATAAACTGGGTAAACATTTTAAATCCTAGGATCTATTTCAGAGTAAAACAAACAGATGAACTAAAGTTAACACATAAATTTCATTTTGTAAATTGTTTTAAAAACTACTATTCCGGGATGGGCACCATGAGGGCATTCGAATACTGCGTTAAGATGAATGCCATGTACTAAAACAATTATTGAACACACAAGCGGTAAATGATGGCGCGATGAAAAGGTTGCGACATACACATCTGTTTTTAATGGGGCAATGTACTACATATCTCTAGAAATAAATAAACAAGGCATGACGAGCAAACAAAAACACGATAACATCTTTTATCAGCCAGAATACAAATGGATAAAGTTAGAAATTCTGTAAATAGTGATAGGTATGATTCACACTTGAATCTACACAACTGAGTACATACATACCTGTAATGATCCAATCATATCCTATTAACAAAATCAATAATAGTCTTTTTAGTCAAACTAGGTGTTGCAACAATTTATGGCGAGGTAACCTCTTTTCGAGAAATCTTCAATTTACTTACTGAACCACCCTTGTGCATGATTTCGGAATACTTAGCAATTACTTGTCAAACAAGTTGAATATAGAGTAATTTCTATCAGACAGAACGCAGACTACGCACAGTAGGGCGAAATCTAAAAAAACGTGGTCTAAACTCCTCATGTTTATAGAAAATGAAAATATAAGCCTAAATATCATATCAAAGCCTATGACCCTCGTTACAGCATAGCGGTGTGAGGTTTCTGTTTACATAACAGCCTCTACTCTCTCTGTCCACCACCAATCTTCTTTCTTACCAGTTAAGGTTCCTTCTACGGAAGGCTTCTTGGACGTTATGCTCCCAGGACATTCTAGGCCTAGCTCTAAGCTGCATTCCCTCTACCTTACATTCAAAGAAGATGGTAAAACTACCTTAATTGGGATTCCTCTATGGTGGCGTTCACCCTGCGAGGACGAAAATCCCGGTCTTTCTCAACAGCCTAGCTCGGTGTCCTTCCATGGCGGAGTAATCCACTATTACGTGTTCTGCTGTTTCAGGAACTCCGCACGTAGGCACCGGGGGTCGATGTTCTTTCTAAAGCTCTGGAGCTTTCCCCGAAACCCCCCGTGTCCTGTGAGGATCTGTGAGACCCAATAGTCTGCGATGACCCATTTAGCCTTCAGTCTGGAAAGGACGGTAGGGAAGAATTTTTTCAAAGTGGCGCGCTTCTGGCTTGCTACCCACCGTCCATTCCACTTCTGTATTGAGTCCTCCCGCAGTATTTTCTTCCACAAGTTTGGAGTCTCGCCGATCCTCTCTCGGAGCTCATCCGGTAGCGCTTCTAGTCCCTGCCTCTTTACTTCATATTTAAGCACATCCTCCCTGAGGATGAGGTCCAGAGGCATCGCTGCGGCCAGCACCTGTACCGCCTCATGTGAAACCGTTCTGTATGTCTTCGTGACCCTCAGCAGAGCCAATCTCTGTATTGTGGCCAGTCTTCTCTTCTGTGTCTGCGTGAGGTTTCTGGCAGGTTCTACCTTCCACCTTCCCCAGATACCACATTTCCATTCCCTGGATTTATTAAAGAATAAATATAAAGATATTTTGTCATTATTGTCCACGGCTCAGAGGAATATGTAAGCAATAGTAAAAATGTGAACTTGTATACTTAGATTTTGGTCACCTCTTTTCTGCTTAGTAAGGTTTTATTTACGGCCCAAAACATTCGTCCAGCAGTATTAATACGTTTCTGGATTGCTGATTCATTATAGCCTGACTTGTCTAGATGAGTCCCAACGAAACTTAAATGTTTGGACCTTTTGAAGCCTGACCCCACCTCTCCTGAGTAGACTCATTACTCTCCTGGGTTTTTAGCCAATCCGCACTACTTTTGTCTTTTCAGCATTGATTTCATTTTAACTGGTAGCAATTCCTGTGTTGAATGTTTAGATTTTCTCTATCATGGTTTGCTAATACTGCTATATTTTTTTTTTTTTT
>NW_027113517.1:482549-551924 GCF_000696795.3 Halyomorpha halys
GGAGGAGTTTTTCAAAAAGTTTTGAAAGGATTGGAAGTAGGCTGATTGGTCTATAGGAACTGCTATATTATCGGCAAATAAAGCATACTATTATTAATGGGTCTTAAGTTGGAGAATCCAAGGAGGAAACATTTGAGCCTTTCCTTCTTTCTTTTCAGGACCATGTCCAGCACCAGAATAAACATCAATGGGCTAACTTCACGGATCTGTAATTTTGTTTCAAATTCTTTGAAGAGGCTATTTCCTGCCCTTACAACTTTTCCCTGACAGTTATAAAGGCTATCAACTGCCAGTGTCAGAGACCGATCAATATTACTTTCTTCCAAGGCTCTGATGATGTCATACTTTCTTATCTTGTCAAATCCCTTTTATATAATATTTATTTATTACGCCTAAATAGGGAAATATATATATAAGCTTAAACTATTGTGGAAATTAATGATAAATCACACTAAAATGAAATGTTTTGAATTGATTCTAAATTGCGTGTAATTGATGTATCCATATTGCATATATGGATATAACCTTATAAATAAATATAATTGTATATAAATATGTTTGTTTATGTTCATTAGAGTGCCTATTATGAATAGCAACTTCGCCAACTCTTTGTTGACAATTTCATTTGGAAGAATTAAAAATTCAAAGATTCTTTTTTTTTTTTTTTTGTACGATTTTGAAATGATCAAAGTCGAAATGATAAGAGTGAATGCAGTAGAAAAGTGGTAAAATTTCAATATTTCTTCGAAATATTTCACCGAGACTCTTTCGTAGTTCCCATTTGACTATTTAAATAACCAAGAGTAGGGAATTTAGTTTTGTTTAATTTAGTGTAAGTTAACGTTTTATAAAAAAAAGGCTTGGTTTTGAAGTCATGTGAGCAAATCCGAAAAAAGATGAATTTGTTGAACATTTATTATATTCTATAATTTATTTCATAATAATAATTATTATTAGCTCGTTTTCGGAAAGATAGAGTGGTATATATAAAAATTTGAAGGATCTGTGGTGATCCGTTTAAAATTTATAGAATTATAACAGGTTTTTGTCATTTTTGTCCCACTTAATATTATTTTTTTGTGACCCTCTTCCTAGTCATTTCTACCATACGGGGCGGTTATCTACAGGGTACTACCCTATTCTAATGCCATAGTGGGGGCAAGTTTTCAGGCCGGATTCAAACCGGGGCCGCTACAGTTCCCAGTTTACAGAGACCTGCGCTTCTACTCTCTGAGCTACAGACGGCCCTAGATTTTAGTCCCACTGTGCGACAAGTCATAATCAATGACAGAAAATGTTTTTTGAGACTTTTTATTCATGAGTTTCAAAGATCGTCTACGTCCTCCATGTGTCATTTATTTGTAACTTATTGTATATTATTAATGAATCCATATCTATCTAAGATCGCTCCCAGGAATTTTTCTTACATTTTAAGTATGCATATATAAATTTCTCTTGAATTGGTGGAACAGTAAGGCCTTCAGACTAGATATATCTGAAGAGACTCGACAGATATATAAGTCTTATTATTTTGGGTTGCCTGTCCCTGGATACTCACAGAGGAACAGCTTCCGGCATAAACGATACTGCAAGAGGATCTACTCTCTTCAGCCTTCATCTAGCTTCATTTTAACTACTAGCCCTATTTGACTGAGTTATTTTATAATTATTTTTTTATCTCACAATTTTTACATCAAAAAGGAATACTTAATACTGTTTATTTGTTTTAACTAAAGAGCTTCTAAGTTTGTGACAATTTAACACCCGACGGAAGAATGATCTTATTGTTTCTATTAATCAGGCTGAAAAATACACAAACGCGAGAATGTACAGAGGCAGAAGAAAGTATATTGATCATTTTAAATTAAGTAGTTTTGATGGATTAGGGTAAGATGGTCCCGGTGGCCATCAGAAATGTATTCAAAATAGTGAGAATTTAATTTATTAGTCTATATACCATCTGGAAACCAAAGTTTTGATCCAGGTTTGCATGTAATTATTTTTTTTACATATACCATTATTTCTTCCCGAACATAAGCTAACAATAATAGTTATTATTATTACACACACAATTTTGATCCAATATACTCTCAACTTTTATTTTCAGAAACTCTCCAACGTTTCGGCTCTCAGGCCATTTTCAAGCTGACAACTTTAAATATTAATGTCATGTTCTTTAAAATCTTTTTTGCAGGCTAATTGCACATGTCATATATAACTTTTTATATCTTAAATTTAAAACTTTTTCAAAACAATTAATCTTCTCTTTATCCACTTACAAACACCATTTTCTGAGAAAATGGCCTGAGGGCCGAAACGTTGGAGAGTTTCTGAAAATAAAAGTTGAGAGTATATTGGATCAAAATTGTGTGTGTTAATAATGAAATAAATCACTCTCAAACAATCATTATAATAAATCATTAATCTAATAATAATTATTATGAAATAAATTATAGAACATACTAAAATACTCAACAATTCATCTTTTTTTAGATGTTCTCGTATAACTTCAAAACCATCCCTTTTTTAAAACGTCACCTGACGTTTAATTAAACAAAATTAAATTCCATACATTTTGGTAATCTCGGGAGTCAAATGAGGACAACGAAAGAGTATTATTATAATTTTACCACTACGAACTTTTTTAGAAATAAAAAAAAAAAAGCACTGCATTGACTCTAATGATTTCTACTGTGATAAATTTAAAACCTTTTTTTTTTAAAATATATTTATTGAAATTTACAACTATACATTATAATACATTATGATATGATGACAATTTTTACCCTAGCAGATCGCGTGGCCATCTTCTTTTAGGTGCCTCGGAGGATTGCCAGGAATGGAAGAGGATGCAAGGTTAGAAACTAGTGGGTTTGGGTGGTTAGGGAGTTTATAATGGAAGGAATGATATCTGGTTCGGGCTATATCGGTTACATAGGGAACATTGAGCTTTTTATGTATGATTTTATTTGTGACCAAGTAAGGAACTTAAAATCGTGCAAAAAAAAAAAAGGAAAAAGTTTTTTCTTTGAATTTTTTGTTCTTTGAAAAAGAAATTCGAGTCGGCAAAGTAGCGGTTCATAATAGGCACCCTAATGAACATAAACCAACATATTAATATTTAGATACAGTCATATTTATCTAGATTATATCCATATATGCAATATGGATAGGTTGATTACACGGAATTTAGAACTAATCCAAAACACTTCATTTTAGTGTGATTTATCATCAATTTCCACAATAGCTTAAGCTTATAATTAGAAATAACGGAGCTGGTAATCTATGTATTATAAATCAAGTAACAAATATTTGTTTAAAAAATAACATTTACAAGTGCTATTTTATTTTTTATTAGGGTCATTCTCCAAATTAGGTGATTTTTAAGGTAACGATTTTTTTTTTCTTCAAAAGTGAAGTCTATTAATTCGACTCATCTTATTTTTATTTTCTTCAGATTCCTCAAGGTAGTATCCTTGGTCCCATCCTCTACACCGTCTATACAGCTGAAATTCCAACCAATCCTAACACTATCCCCACCACGTATGCCGATGACACATGTGTGCTCGCAGTTAATAATAACCCATTAATTGTATCCCAAACTCTCCAAGCTCACAAAACTCACAGCCCTCGAAGAATGGTGTCGTAGGAGGATTAAGATAAATTCCAACAAATCCCATCAAATCACCTTTACTCTTCGTCGTAAACCTACCGATGCCCTGCAGTTTCATTTAATAATGTTGTCCTTACTCCTGTCGAACAAATCCGCTAAGGCCAATCTGGACATAGAGCTTTGGGGCTCCACTAAACCTTCGAATTCCTCTCGTATTCAATCCTTACTTTGTCACAAATAAAATCAGACATAAAGACCTTAATGTTCCCTATGTAACCTACCTATCTACCCCGAACCAGATATCACACTTTCCATTATAAACTGGATCCCTAACCACTCAAACCCCCTAGTTTCTAATCTTCCATCCTCTTCCATTCCTGACAATCCTCCGGGGTGCCTGAAATGAAGATGGCCACGAGACCAGCTAATGTATTATTTTTTTTTATTTATTTATTGATATTTACAACTGTTTAAAAAAATACAACAAGTAAATTTGATCATAATGACATAATGATATGATACAGGATGTAGAGAAACTACCCAGTAGTAGAACTCTAAAAACAGTTTACAATATAAGGTCACGAGGCCATCTTCTTATCAGGCGCCTCGGAGGATTGCCAGGAAGAGGAAGCAAGGTTAGAAACTAGTGGGTTAGCTAATGTAAAATGTCATTAGAGTGCTACCAATGGGTAGTTGCTCTACACGCAAGTAACATTGCATTTTAACTAAGATCAAATTTACTAAATGTATTATGTAATATACAGTTGTAAATTTCAATAAAGATATTAAAAAAATTTTTTTTCTTCAGATAATGTTCCTTGATAACATTCTGAAGCAGGATTAAGTGAACACACTTAATATACTTTTTTGTGATATCAATTTAAAAAAAAAACTTATTCTAGGGAGTAACATATACGACTAATGAATAATAAAACAAACATATAGCGCCTTTTAACTCTATTAATCCTAATTGAAAATATTTATTTAGTGGTAATCAGTCTTAATCTTTTGATCATAAACGATTTTCAACATAAAACGCAGTTTTAAACTCTCATTAAACTCCGAAACATCCTCATTTTTTTGGTGTCATCATATCTACTTTTGTTTTTTTTTGGAACCCTTTATTAAAATAAAAAATAGTACTTCACACATATATAATACATGAAATGTATTAAATATATTTTACTGTCTTTTTCCTTTGATTACCTTGTAGCATTATAAGGTGTTGATATGAGTCCAGCTACGCCATGGAATTAATGGAACATCTTTTTTTTTTACAGTCCCTCACGATAGTCGAATGTTCTAAACCATCTATTATGGAAATAAAACCCAATATAAAACGTTATATTTAATGTCATAAGCAAATCATATTTCGAACATGTCATATAAACAATTATAATTTGTTTAATCAGGATGGGAATAAAATAACAGAAGCTTTTAGTACATTTTTCTTTTTTTTTACTCAATCATCTTTCATTTTTGCACAAAAGGGAAGCTTCACAAAAAATATTGCTTTTGAAATATTAGCTTAAAACGGAAACTTTAATATAGTTAAATCGAGAATATTTAAAAAGGCACCTGCAATTGAAAACCCGTATGAAACCCTCCACTCCTGCCCTCCATGGTAGCCTTACTTATCTGACTTTTCAAACAGACAATTATAGCGAGTAGGTTGGTCGATGTACATGTCACAATCCCACAAGAGGGGATCATAACACAAAAAGAAAAGGGAATCCTTCCCCGCCGCACCCGCCCCGCTAATACCCCCGGGAACCGACGGCCATACATCACTTTTGAAAAATTACTTAAAACGGGAAGAGAGAGACTTCAAGATAGTTAAATCGAGCAATATTTAAAAAGCGCATGAAGTTGAAAAACGCCGTTTTTCATGTTTCATTTTTGCACACAAGGGAAGCTTCACAAAAAAAGCATATTACATAATGAGTTTCTTAAATACTACTAAACTGTGTATTATACAAATCTTAGATCTTATTTGTATTGATTTTGTTGAGTACTATGAAGTGACCACAAAAGAAAAGACAAATTTTTTATTCTCTTTTACATCCTAGAATCAAGGGAAGAGGAAATGACGCATTTTCTTCTTACTTCTAGTGTTTCCTGATCGCATTTCCTCTGTGAGCGTATATTGGAGGGCATTTGATTAACGGGCTAGGGAATGAGGGAAAACAACGAGATAGAAATAGAAAGTATTATATGAATGGAAAATGGTCCGGGTGCGGTGGCATAACTGCCATCCCCACTCCTCCCAATACCAACCGTCACTTTGTTTTTGACTGCCGTCAAAACAGGTATGCATTCTGTCTAATCATTTGATTTGTATTTTTTTTTTCTTTTTACATCTGTTTATTTGTACTTTCTTTAATATTTCTTCTCTTATCTATCTGTTACTATTACCCTTTTCATTTACTATTTACAACCTTTAATTTTTCTTATTATATCTTACTTTTTTACATTTTATACCCCTGTTATTTTACACTTATGTTTTTTCTCTTTTTTAACTTTTTGTAACTATAGTGTTTGTATCTTTTTTAGCCCTGACGAAGCCCTGCAACGTGGGGCGAAACATTGGCTCAATAAAATAGTATAATTTTCTACTATTTGAGTTTTTTTTTACCGCACCCGGACCATGTTCCATTCATCTATACACACGGTCAATCAATAATCTTCCAGAAAGTATTATAGTGATTGGTTTGGTTTCATCTAAAATTCAAATTATTTTCTAAGCCAATAATTGAAAGAATGGTAAAAGGATTATTATTATTACTATATTATGGGCACAACAGACCATTGAGGCCTAAGTCCTCGCACGATGTATTTACCAATATTAGGAGGTAATACTCCTAGTATTTGGAAATACATCGCGCGTTTCTTGACGTGGTTTTTTTTCGCAGGGTGGGTTCGCCTGCGAAAAAAAACCACGTCGGGTGGGCGAATAGATAAAAATAGGCAAACCAGATGGGTTTTTTTCTGCAAAAGAAACTAAGGAACTAAAAGAGTTAGGGAGTGACAAAACAAGTATCATGTATTTTATAACTAGATAACAATTAATGATTAAAACTTGAAAATGAAAAGGAAATATAGGTTTCGAGAAGATTTAATAACAGACAAATAAAATCATTCACATTCATATAGTTAACCATTCTTGAAAAAAAAAGAAGGTTTTACTACTGAAATAAAACCAAAAAAAAATTGTTATTTCGATAACGACCCATTAGCCAAATCATGAATTACTTCCTCGAAGTATATTTATTTATTTTCACTAATTTTTATCAACAAAAATGGTGAACTGCTTGTTCTATATTGAAGCAATCGTACTTCTGTGTTCGTTCTTGATACATTTCAAATTATCGACCAAAGGAGTTAAGAGGATCTCGGAGCTCTGTGTCCACAGGGTAGCGATGGCATGGCTTAGGTTCCAAAAAAAAAAAAAAATGTATAGCTCACTAAAGAGAATAATCATTAACTTAACTGGGAAGCGCCCCAACGCCAGAGTATTTCCTATTGCACCTTTCTCCGCTACAGAAAAATAACACCATCCTTAATCTTCTAGGTACTAATTTACCTGATGACATTTTTTTTTAACTCCTTCCAAAACATAATAAACAGATCATGAGTACACTCAGTTTAATAAATAAATAATTCTCATTTTTACCCCTTTTCGTTTAGTTGAAATGTTTTCAAGTTATGCACAGCCCCCGAATGCGTCACATCGGTTGCATTGGAGTTACTTACGCCAGAGATTATAATTAAATAATGACAGAATGTAACATAGAAAAGAAAATCGATAGCAAAGCTGATATTCTTGTCTATTTCTGTTTCCTTATCAGAACTGAATCACTTAAAGTAAACAGCCTAAAGCAATCAATAATGTCAGATAATATTTATTTTTCTGATAAACCTAGATTTCTAACCATGTTTTCTTTATATTAATAAATAATAATATCTTTATAAAACATCATATAAATATTTTATTAAACGAAAATTGAAAAAAAAAAAAATGTAAATTTTCATAGCTAAATTAAATAATTTTACCCGCACATATTTAACTTAATTATTTATAACAATAAACAATTTAAGGCTAATTGACAGCTTAACGTTCTCGAACTAGAAATAGTGCAGGTTGGAAACAAGGCGGGATGAGTTTTATTTCGTGATAAATCTTGACCTCTTCACTCTGGCAAGAACAAGTTAGTGACAGTTCGGTATCCCGTCCTTCATTAATTTATTCATAAATGAGTTGAATAAATAATAAGTTCAGTTAAAAAAATAATGAAATTTTATTAATAACGTGAAATTCATCTACCAACGGATCACTTTAAATTTTTATTCAATTTTTTTTTTATTTCACGACTTTTCACCTGAACGTTGCAAAACGATTCGCTTAGCACATTATTTGTTCCATATGAAAAACTGATGACTAGACTAATCCTTTGCATATGATCAAGTATGTCCTCTCCCTTAAATGAGTAGTATTATGAAAATTAATGATATCTGTCATGCAAGAACAAACACAACAGTGAGAGAGCATGGCAGTGCTTGTTTACACGCTGACAGTAAACCTAACCTCGCTAATAATTTGAGTTGGTTAATGAATGATTAAATAAGACAAACAATTGTCACTATGGACAAATAGAAGATTCTCAAAAAACGAACAATTTTGATATCCCACTTGAATAGAGTGGTTTCTAAGGATTGCTATACATTCATGTTGGTTTTCTTCTGATAGATATATTTCTTTCTGATATTGATGATGGATTAAGTATAAAGGTTCAACTTGCTATGAGCAAGTTCTTCGATTCTTATTACCTCGGCTGTCACAAAGCTACATTAATATATTCAAACACATCTTAACTTTTTATTTATTATATACACCTCCACGAAAAAAATGTTTTTTACTGTATTTAGATTTTAGTTGAGAGCTTATATAAATTATAAACATTATACATTTATTTGTTTATGGAGCAACCCCCGCACAGAGTTTACATATATCACTATTATTATTTTACATGAATAATAAATTGAAAATAATTTATATAAACCTACTTCTCTCTTATTTATATAAACTTATTTATATAAACCTACTTCTTCTCTACACGCCTGTATCACTCCATTATAAACTAAAATCAAATTTACTGGATGTACATACGTATATAAATGAACAGTTGTAAATTACAATAGATGTTTATAAAAAAAATGTGTGAAAATTATTTAAGGTGAAACTCAATTGATTTTCAATATGTTCAACGTTTCGGGTAAAATATTGAATTTTCCAGAACAAAAATTTCAATTACACTAACTTGAATACTACTAACAGATTCAAGTTCTTTAAAAAAGTAC
This sequence comes from Halyomorpha halys, assembly GCF_000696795.3. NCBI lineage: Eukaryota > Metazoa > Arthropoda > Insecta > Hemiptera > Pentatomidae > Halyomorpha > Halyomorpha halys. The sequence continues at coordinate 491,521 of NW_027113517.1, forward strand.
TATAATATGATATTCATATTTTTGTTTCTGAAGATGGAGTTTTAGGTGATTCATTGAACATTTTGTTTTTTTTTAATTAAAGTTGCCTTTACAATTAACCTTTCATTTGACATTTTTGGAATAAATAACTAGTTCTCATTACTGACAGTAATAAACAATGGATACAAACAAAATATTAAAGAATGTTATGAATAACTAAAAGAGAAAAAAAACAAAGAAAAAAAATCAGATTCATATCTGACATAAAAAAAACCTCCCGATATTTTTCGATTCCATGTATTATGTGTACAACTTCGTTCTTTTGTTAAACTGATATTTGCATAAAAAAAAGTTAATATTCACTATTCCTACTTCAAAAACCATAAAATATGAGAGAAAGAAAGGTATACAAATATTAGAAAACCTATTTCTTAGTAACCCTATGGTTTTGGTAGTTCCCTATGGTTACAAATAAATACTTTTTCTGCCGTATTTATCCCTGCATTTGTTCTTCTAACAATAAAAAATTATGAGAGGTGAAGATGGTCGGGGGGGGGGGGGGTGGGGTTAGCAGAAAAAACACAAATAAACAAAGGCATTATTTATTTGTGCCGACGTTTCGGTCAACTATCTTCATATCATGATAAAAAATTATATTCACTTTATAATTGATTTATTTACAAGCAATTAAATTCGTCATTGATGCGAGCACGTAGTGGATTACGTGATACTGGTGGAATACGTATATTGGAATATTCTAAGCTTCAGGCGTATTGAACATGAAGCTTATTTTTTAATTTTTAAACAGGGCTAAACTTATGTAGTATTACTATTGTTACGTATGTATACCATGCATATACCGCGCTGTATTCAATCTAAATAAAATAAAACCAAATGAAAGGAGTCTAAAATGTTCCATTAAAGAAGCCGCATAAGCAAGAAAGTAGAGAGCGCTGCCAACTTTGCAGAAGTGAAGAGCAGCAAGAGTTTGTTCCCCCAAGAAGAATCAATGTGGCCCTTTCACTGGTTGTTATATCTGCTGCTTATACTCAAGGCCTTTATGCCCGCCCAACCGGTGTTTGTTTAGGCTCTCTCCCCTCGCTCCTCCTCGGGCCCAATTGTTTGTTTTATAAATACACTTTTTACACTCGGCAAACAGGGAATTCGGGGCTGCTTCCAGGAGGGGGTTTTCTCCCAGCTCGGCATAACAAGTCTACGGGCTCGTAAAAAAGTTTAACTCTGCATTTTCCACTTCACCTTTTCCCTTCCATGAGGTCCTTCCACATCTTCCCTCCCAAACGGAATGAACAAGTATGTTGATTGAACAATATTGCCTTTATAATTATTATTATTCCACCTTTATGTCTACAATTATTTAAATTATTGTCTTTCCCTAATTAAGAAGGTTGTGGTAAAATCCTAATTGGTTTTCCATGACCTTAAAAGTAGTTAATACCAGGGTTGACCAAAGTTAAGAGAAAAGGTGTCGGCAGTTAATTTTTCAAATGTGGTGCGTAAAACTTTTTATCTTGATCCAAAAGTGAGGAGAAATAAATATTTAAACATTAAAAAAAAGAAAATCTAAATGTATAGTTCAATTTTCCTCCAAACAAATCTGCACATTTACACCTTAACATTTAATTTCTGGCAAAACTTCGATTTTTTATAAGATAGATTGGTAGTGGCATGAGTGTAGGCAGAGGGGAGCCCCAGCTTCCCCCAACCCTCCTTTGCCACTGCACAAATCCCCTAGATTTTTGGGACCAAAGAAAAAAAGGAAGGGAACAGTGAACTTATTTGATACATGGCTTCATTCTGGAAACATACTATAATTAGGACGGCAATGAAAGGGAAAAATAGTGGCGTCCAAAAAATCATCATGGATAAGTGCAAAACTACCTTATATTTTAATTGTGCAAGCCTTTGGAATACCTTATTATTAATGCATCAAATTCAGTCATTTCATTTTCCATAATTTATTGTGATTATAGGTAATACAAATTTAAAAAGTAATGATTGAACAGGAATAAAACAGCAGAGATATTTTTTGGAATCCGGAATCAGATATTTTTTTGTACCCATCGTTTCAGAATGGAATATATATCTGTATGTATATATGTGTTTGTAATGGGCTGAGGCCTCCTCCCCCCTTGTAATGGGCTGAGGTCTGCTCCCCCCCTTGGGTATAATGGGCAGAGGCTTGCTCCCCCCTTGAGTATAATGGGCAGAGGCCTGCTCCTCCCCCCCTTGGCAAAATTCGGCCTCACCTATGAGTCAAGAAAGGCAATTAAGATATAGTTTTATTTCTATTTTTACTATTTCTGTGTTGATATTTTTTAATTGACTGCTTTACTTTGAATACTTCCTTACACTGCTATCCTACTTGCTACTGCAGGCACTAGTACAAATTAAGGTTCGAGAACTACTTTTTACCTGTACTTATAAGCCAAGAATAAGGTAGATTTCATACTAGTATTTTTTCATTACTCATCATCATCATAAAGAGACAGGAGGAGGAGGAGAGGAAAAGGGAGAGTCCGGATGCTTAAATTTATTTCATTAATTAAAATTTTTTAAAAATATATATGCTCATTTCAATATGCAATTAGACCACCATGCCTGAGGCAGTGATGAGCTGTAAGCAAAGTAGAGATAGCTATTATTAGTAGGGGTACAATCAGTCGGAGATTTTGCCAAACATAGATTACTGCGTCTAGAACTCTGACAGGGACATGTAACACTGGGTTTTCTGATAGAATGGTGTTGAAAGGATAATACGCCTAGTATCTACCGAGCCCTATCACCGTTCTTGATTCTGAAATTGATGATACTTCTTACATCATTCTTGATTCATACTAATTTGTCCTGGATTCATTTTCATTTCTTTTATTTTAATGTAACCTCAACAGTATTACTTTTCCAGGCTTCCAGATAGAATGGTGGTGAGAGAATGGCTTGTGTAGAATTTACCAAGCCCTTTCGGCTGAAGAGAAATTGGTATGTATGGGTGCCCACCAGACTGAACATAAGATGATCTTTTTTTAGCCAAGTCCAACTTTTATTTCTAAAATGAGTAGATTATAAACTCATATACTTTTATTTCAAATAATTCTTTACTAGTTTAATTTTGTATTAATTGACATTCAATGAACAGTTGAAAAGAAAGTTTATTTCGTGAGAAGCATCAGAATGAGTACAAGTTGTAAACTGTGTAAAAACATAAGGGAGCATGTATTATATTTAAAGCACAATTAAATATTTTTTTAAATTGTTATATTTTTTTAAATTTAAATATTTCAAATTGAAATTTAATTTAAGGTTGCCATAGGGTAGCTCAGTGGTAAGGCACTGTGCTGCTAACTCAAAGGACCTGGGTTCAAATCCAGTTGTGACAGATAAATACTTATTCTGTTATTTACCGCAGGTTCGGAAGCCTTCTGGGATCCATCTAGCCTCAGAAAGTATATACATATATTTAATACATTAAATAACCTGGGTAATTTAGGAAAGGTTTGCCAAAGATGCACAATTGTTTTATAAATTGTCATTGCCTCAGTACACATTTTGGGTTCATTATATTGAGAAAATTCATGAAAACCAAAGAAATGATTAAGACATGCTACTTTTAAAAATATATTATTTCTTTCAGCTGTCATTGGTTTTATACTAAAACATCAACATTACTAAAATGAATAATATAGGATATGAATTTAAAAATAAATAAATAAAATAAACATTACATGTTCACCTATGGTTTTTGAATATTGCAGGTCTTTTCTTCTATTTATTTTCTATAAACAGTCATTTTTTTTCCCTAAAGTACTTGGATGACTTTAAATTAAAAGTTTTCTAGTCATCCAATATTCAATCAGAACGATGATTAATTGACAAGATATGTTTCTTCTTGGACTTAAAAGCATTTTTTTAAGATTCTGTCAAAAGTTCTTTACCAATATTAAAATATATATATATAAACATAGATGAAGTAAGAAATAAACACAAAAATTATAAAATAAAAGTTTTTATTAATTCTAAAGTTTTATTTAAAAAAAAAAATCCATGTAAATATAAGTAATAGCTTTAATAAAATATTCTATAATCAAAAGATCAGACTTTAAAAATATAATAAAATGAGACAAACAAAATATTTAAAAACAAAACGATACACACAGTTCATGAATATATCGTAAGAAAATGCAGTAATCAATTATATAAAAAATAAAGTTATCTGAACATAATCGTATATCTTATGATATAAAATAACAATATTTTTTATTCTAAATTTCTCCTAGTGGTTATGTATTAATAATACAACCACTTGTAAAAGTTTCTATCAGGCATAAACTGGCAAACATTTATTATCTTATGTCAAATAGATAATTAATGAACCAAAATAAGAAGGAACTTCATAGAAAAACCTCAATGCCCAATCATTGTTTCATGTTTACATAAAAACTTATCCTATCTATAATATAGTTCAAGGTGATGCTAAATTAATTAATGTCTAGAAATCTTGTCATCCAATCATTATAAAAAACAACAGATTAACAATAACTTATAAAAATAACTTTTGGTTTGCAGCATCACAAGATCAAATACTTCAATAAAATAGTGCTCAAAGTTAAATAAAAACAAAAATGCCACCCCTAACCAAAACTATAAACCCTTTACACAATTTTTTTTTTTTTTGTGCAATGTAATTTTTAGTAATAGGTAAGACTATATGAAATTTCTAAGGTATAATTATTTTATTTTATTTTTTTTAAATTAATCATTAATTAATTAAAACAATTAACACTAATTTAAAATGTTATCATTAAGAAAATTGAGTACATAATGTAACAAGATAGATGTGGATTGAATAAAATGATCACTTCATAAAGATAAATTCAACTAATTGACCTTAAAACAGTGGAATTCGATTCTATTTTAGTAAAAATATTAAGAAAACATTTTAGGAAACTGCTTCTTACAGTTTGTAAGGTATATTCAATATCTTGTAAGACATGTCATACATGCCACGTTCTAACATAAATCAACCTTTAGGCAAGTAATAGAGAGAAAGGCATGGAAGCTTCTGCAAAATACTATACTATAGGGAAGTAGGAGTAAAGGATTCGAAAATGTTTATTCAATAATGTCTCTAGCTCGTATGAAAACCAATCTTAGTTTGTTTTATACATGATTTCTTTATCACTAATGGCATATTGCTAGTAAATAAAACCAAAACATATGTCAAGTTATAAATATCTTTAAATCAAGGGAATGGCACCAAACAGTAATTAAAACAAAATAATAATAAATCATTTACAAGAAAAAAACCAAAACATAAAAATATAATTTAATAGGAAGACAATTAAAAGTCATCAAAAGTCTAATCATGTAACGTGGACAGTCTACACATCAAAAGGTTTCTTCAACTTAAAAAAAAAAAAGAGCTGTCATAAATGTGCGCATTTCAACTTATAAAAAATAATATCCACATAATTATTATTTTAAATTAATCTTAAATTTATTTTTGAAAACTCTTTTCTATAGGAAATTATTATAACATATAGAACATCTGGAAGAAGCTTTGATCGCAAAATATTTTAACCCTTTCCTTGGCAATTAGTGATTAAAGAACAAAATACATTCTTTTAATTTTTTTTTATTAATGTTTAAATTAACAGTTTAGGAAATTCAAGAAAGTAATGGTACCACCAATGTCCCTGTGCTAAGAAGAAGGTTAACAAGTAATACAATAATGTATGCTAATTTCAACAACATTCAAATTTAAATACAATAATTTAAAAAAAATAATAAGTTTGTATTTATAGACAAATTGGAATTGTCTACTATGTATCTTAAAGATAAAATATAAAATACATGTAACAAATAATTATGACATTTGAAAAAAAGATTGATTAATAATAATTAATTTAAAATTCATAGTAAAAGGAATGTTTAATTTTTCTATCAGAAATTTGAAAATCAATAATAAAAGTTTCAATAAAATTAAATATAGGCTATACTTTTTCAATAATAATTAACCACGAAATACTCATCAGTAATTTATTAGGGTGGCAAATAAGTCCTGTTTTAGTTACTTTTTTTTAGGTTTGTTTTAATTACATTAGAACTTTGATTTTTCCTCAACTTTGATGCCAAGCTCATTAAAAAATTTCTGGCTTACAGTATCCACATATTATTTGATAAATTACTTTCCCTTTCATGAAATCATACAGACATTTTGGACTGTAGCAAACATGAAAACAGTCCCATTTTCGATAGTGGGAAAAGCAAAAATTTTTGCCCAAGAATTTAGTACTACGGATGACTAAATAGGCAGGTGAAAAAAGTAATTAAATTTGTGCGAATGGTTTCAGATTCTTATGTGCAATAACCTGTGCTGACTGAGAAGAATTTTGGTTAATGATGAACTTAACAATGTCTATATAGAATACCTAAAGAGACAAGAGCATGGTTGATTCTTAAATATCCTGTTTTAAACAGAGCCATCCAATTGTGGTATGTGGATTCTTGTTGAATATCCTCCCCATATTCCATATGGCTCACAGTTTTCTTTTGTGAAGTCACAAGAAAATTGGTAAATTTATCCAATATATGCCTCCATATTAAATGAAAAATATTAAACCGATTTAATTAAAAAATGATTCACAGAAATGTTTCTCTTATTATTAACAACTCACTAATAAGATCAGAACAATAGTATGAGCACCTGTTTATCCAGTCCTGGAACACAAGATCAGTAATATGAAGATCAAAGGATCAAATATCGACCCCTATATAAAAAGTTCCATACAAAAAGTTAATCGATGCAATTTTAGGATGGTTGGTAGGTTTTAACAATACAACAGGCAACAAAAAATATAAAAAATTTTTAAATCTAAATAAATAGAAAGAAAGAAGAGACTTATTTGCCAAACTAATGTTTTCTTAATTGAAATTGCATTGTTTTAGTTGATAATTTTATATCAAACTTCAATTTTAATAATATACTCTAATATAATTTACCACATAAAATTCAGAACATTAAATTTCTAAAGAAATAAACTAAAATTGGAATGTGTTAATCCACTTTGATTAAACAATATAACACATGGAGGATATAAATGCGAAACTCACATTCTCTGGAGTTCACATACACTTCAGTAATCTATTTTGAAAACACGAAAATCCTCTAATTTCAATATAAGAAGGTTTAAATTTGAATTTTTTAAAAAATATAATGTATGATTACACTATATTTTCTAGAGCATAATTCTGACAAAATCACCTACTTGCACAACCGTTGGTCTAGTAACAGTACTTCCTTTCAAAGTTCTACATCCCTAATCCTTCATGGGTTGTAGCGGTACAGATTTAATTTTTTTTTTAATTACACTAAATTTTCAGGAAAAAAATAAAAGTTTAAAAACCTTGTTTTATTGTAATTAGGAGTTTTTCACGTTTACTCATAAATTTGCTGAAGAGGAGAATGTGAATTAATCAGATAGATCCTTGATATAATTGAGACAGAATGTCACATATGCCTCAACAGATCTTATTGTATTTCTTAATGAAGCCTCGGACTGACTTCATATTTTAATTTAACCTTTTGTTAGACAAACTGAAATTAATGATGGACACTTGAGACAGAATGTCACATATGCCTCAACAGATCTTATTGTATTTCTTAATGAAGCCTCGGACTGACTTCATATTTTAATTTAACCTTTTGTTAGACAAACTGAAATTAATGATGGACACAAATAAAAAAATGGTGTCCTGGGCCTGCTCAATGGCCACCAACCAATCCTCTCTGTCTCTTGTATAACAGAGATAGACAGTTACCGAAGATCCTGCTCCACTCCATCCTTCCATCGGGTTCTTCTGTCTACCCCAACATTCTGGACATTCGTATACGACTTGACAACTCTATCATCACTCATTCTCATAACATGGCCACGCAATTTTAATCTTTGAACTTTGATATAATAGGAGATGTTAATTTCTGTACATGTTCATATCTTGCTTAATTTCTTATTTTGTTTAATTGTTTTACACAAAAATACTAATTGCTAGAAAAATATATTAACCCTTCAAGAGGGAGCACAGCCATAAGGAAATGGTGAATCATTCTTTGACCCTTGTATAAGCAAACAGAACATAGGTAAACGCGTGGTAAAGTAGATTTTAGAAAAAAAACTTAGCCAAGTTTACCTTACAAGATTTGAAGTTAAATTGAAATCGGTAGGTCAGTAAACTTCTTTTAGAAACGTTGTACTAGACATCAGGTTTGATCAATTGTATCATTTAGTTGGGGAAAAAAAAGTAGAAATTGTATCAGGGAGGGTTGTTGATCAAATGTAAAAACTTGGTGCTTAAATGGCGAAGTAGGCTTCTATATTGAATGTTTTAAGCCGTTTCATAACAAATAAACGGTAATGATACTATTCATCCGTACTTTTTATTGTTAAGAAAAGATTTAAAGTTTTTGACAATAAACGAGATTTATAAGAATTACTTTCTATGGAGTCTAGTTATAAAAGTCAAAAATTAATTTTTCTGTCCTTGAAGAGTTAATAACATAATAATATTATGCATTAGTAACATTTTTCTTTTCTTTTTTCTTTTTTTTTTTTTTTGTGAAATTGAAAGAGCACCAGTTATGTGGTCACTCACAACTATTTTTGTCAAAAAATAGGAAGTGATTAATGGAAATATGAATATTAAATAAACAAAAACTAGAATCAAATATAACAAAGGTTTCAACAGGAACGAGAAGTAACTTTTGAATTTTTTTTTTACAAGAAACTTTTAGTTGCATTCAAATAACACCTGTTGCAATGTAACGCTACAATTTATAAAGATCAAATACATACCCAGAGCTGGAAATAAAGCAAAATAGCCTTAGCTAGCCCAAAGTGATATCAATACAGTATTTACAATAACAATCTTCTGTGCATTGGTATCGACAATCACCAGAATTGAGACCAACAACTGTCAGTGTCATCTCAATATTTATAACTGTTGATACATTCTTAAATATGGCATATTTTTGGTAGAGGGAAAGAATCAGTTTCCACGTATGCTTCCTAAAAGTACAGACCAATCATATCTTCATTCTTTCCGCTCAAGCATTAGGATTTGAAGTCATTAACTTAATATCAGCTTCCATCATATCTTTTACAAGTTCCTAAAAACCACAATAAAATAACAATCAGAAAAAATTAAGAAATTTATTGATATAAAATAGCACTCAAAAATTATACATTCAACCAAAATACAATAAAAAATACATATTTGCCCCAATAAAATTAAAATAATATGATTAAAACATGAATTTTTTATTATGTCATAGCATTCTTTAAAACATAACTCTGCAATCTATAATCCATCAGGTCATATAGTGAGAGTGGTATGTAAAACTTTTTAAAAATCTATTTGGGAAATTTAAAAAAGTGACAACGAACTGTGGGAGAAACATTGTAAAATTAGTTTCAAAGGGACTTACATACGTTGGTAATGAAAGGATATGAAAAAATAAATGTTACCAATAAACAATATATTTTTATAAACTATATTCTATCTGAGAGATATAAAAAAAATACCTTTCACTTAGTTATTTAAATATTAATAACAGACAAAAGAAAACCTATTTCTACTAAAATTCATATCACAAATTCATAAAAAACAATATGCCATTTAAGACATTTTTCAAATTTTATTATCATAACTAAATAATAACGAAGAACCCTGTATTCCTATTCACATTAGTTGGCAGATAAACAAACTGATTTTTTATAAATATCTGTACATATCAAAATGTATCCAAATGCCTTTCATCATTTTTATATACAACAAATACTATTAGAAGATGGTTGGGAGTGCGGTCAAAATGAAATATAATAAGTTAATGTAACCTATTTACATTAAATTATTTGTGTTTCATTTTGACCGCACCCCAACCATCTTCTCCTAGTACATCATCCACGGTTAACTATCTCTCTTAATTAACAAATACTATTATTTAAAAATACTCAAGATGTAATCAAAATATATAAGTGTAATTTAAAGTACAGCCTAAATAAAGCCATTTAAAAAAATTGTATGTTGCTTATGTACTCAAGCATGTCTGAGAAACATTACCACAATGGAAACTTCACGCAAAATTGTAGATATGCGTATGCACACACCATGAATAGGAATGATTAGTGACACATGAATTCATTTCTGTTTTTTAAAAAGGTCAAGAAGGCACCAGATGATTTTGTAATAATATAATTGCTCAACATTTCTCATGCATTACATTACCTTGAAATTCAGCCTTGGCTTCCAACCTAAAACTTCCCTAACTTTAGTTGAGTCCCCCAGTAATGATTCCTAGAATATTAAAATAATACAATTACTGTTCATGTTATTATTGTATTTTTTTTTTTTTTTTTCGTATAAAGCAATATAAGATGAATAATAAAAGAATTATGAGTATTTTGTAATTATTTGTTTTGTTTCGGGGACACACAGTGTCGAATATGCTAGTAGAATGACATGTAAGTCTCGAAAAAAATAGGACTAAAGATATGATAAAATTCAATAAACAGGACAAGTCCCTTAAAAGGAGGATGTAAGACATCGAGTACTGAAGTACTTGAAAACAAATAACTACAAAATATTACATATCTTAAGACACAGATTAAATAATAAATTAATAATACATAATATATTGAACTAATCAATCATCATACCACTTCAGTTGGGCGGAAATATTTAGGGTTTACTTTTACTCTAATAATTCCAGATAATTTTTCCTTTCCAACTTCATTTAAACCACTCCCTTCCCAAATTATTTCTACCCCAATATACCGGAATGATTCTTCAACGAATTCACGAACACTATGAGCTTCTCCTGTAGCTACAACAAAATCATCTGGTTTTTCGTATTGTAGCATTAACCACATGGCCTGAAATTTAATAAAATTGTTAAATTCATGTTATAAATCAGAACAGTGATATGGAGAGTCAATATTACCTCAACATAATCTTTAGCATGTCCCCAATCTCTTTTCGAATCCAAATTTCCCAATTCAAAATAATCAAGTAACCCTAAAGATATTTTAGCTACTGATCGGGTAATCTTCCTCGTTACAAAGTTTTCTCCTCTTCTTGGACTTTCATGATTAAAAAGTATTCCATTGCAGGCAAACATTCCATATGCTTCTCTATAGTTGATGACAACCCAGAATGCATAGAGCTTAGCACAAGCTAGAAACACACAATGCATCTCAGAATTCAATAAAATATAAATTTTCATGAAAATCAGAGACACCTATTGATGTACAGCAAATAATTTTTAAAAAAAATTGAATTATTAATTGAAGCATTTTATAGTTAACTAATCATAAAAGCATATACATTTACAGAAAATAGTTTAACAAAAATATACTCAGTTTTATTTAAATATACACATTGCGCAATAATTCAAAGTATTACCATATGGTGATCTTGGATAAAAAGGAGTGGTTTCTTTTTGTGGTATTTCTTGAACTTTGCCATACAATTCTGATGTCGATGCTTGATAAAATTTTACTTTTTTTTCCATACCACATGTTTTTATGGCATCTAAAAGTCTCAATGTTCCAACTCCATCTACTTCTGCTGTATATTCACTCAAATCAAATGAGACCTAAAGTAACCCACAATTATTATCATTATCTACAAATTAATTCTAAATCCTTAAATCATAATTATTAAAGCATCATTAGTTATAAATAACACAATCGAAGGGTTTATTGCAAAAAGGGGGTAGTTCCCATTTCAGAAACAAAATTGAAAAATTATTTTTTAATTAACAGAATATATAAGTCCAAACTTTCCCATGGTGAACTTAACACCTCCTCTATACAGCAAATCCTTTGATTGAGTAATTGAATTGAAAAACATTTTCTGTCCATTACACACAATCTTCAAATAACAGCTGTGTATCTATAGAAATTGTATTCCTTTGATGATGTTCAAATTCAATTTTAAAACGGTTTAGGAGTTTTGAATAAATTTTTTTTTGCACTTAATTACTCAGACCCTCATAAATGAAAAAATTAATGTAGATTTGGAAAAAATGGCCAAGGGACATTTTAAACTCCACTACTCAATTATATTATATTTAATAAATTAAAGTATTTATTTTTAAAACAATATAATGAAATCCTATGATGGAGGGAATAATAAAAAAAGTTAATTCTTATAAGCATAATCAATGATATCAAAGAAACAGCTCACTTTAACATGAGTTTGTGCAGCCAGATTATAAATCTCTGCTGGTTTTACTTCACTTATAATTTTTACTAAGCTACTGCTATCAGTCATATCTCCATAGTGCAATTTTATCTGACCACCATGATGAGCAGCTGGTTTTGAATATAAATGTTCTAGTCTTCCTGTGTTAAAAGAACTAGAACGACGGATTATACCATGAACAAAATATCCTTTGCTTATTAGAAACTCAGCTAAATAAGAACCATCCTGGAAACATAACAAAAGATTAATTTAAAATCAAATTAAAAATAATAGCAACAGTAATCCCCTGTGTTTACCTGGCCAGTAATACCAGTAATTAATGCTATTTTCCTCTGGTTGCTTGGTTCACCACAGTCCATTGTGTATCATTCAGTAAAGTTAACAACTCAGTTGGAAGCATGTGGCATAACTACTTATACCATAATATATGAATAATGAAGTTCAAAATAGTAGTGATAAGATAAAACACCAGTTAACAAGGAAAACCTCTGCTGAACCTCCTTGTAAAGTATAACCTTACTCACACCTCTCACCTTCTCTTGCTATGAATGTCATTCTTTTATTCAAATTAGTCTGTTCAAAATAAAAATCAATTGGAAACTTAAATTACTATAAAAATTATATTGCACCTATTACAGTACAATGTCTGCTGGATACACCACTTCTTATACTAAACAGGTTTGTTTGGAATTGCTAACTTTGTTTTATAATTTTAAGCATTACTATCACAACAGAAGAGAAGATGATAAAGAAAAAGAAAATTAAGTTAGTAAAATTGATCTATTATTTTTGTTGGATGAGCCTATTTTTAACTATTAAAAAATGTTGCATTTTTTAGATTAATCGAACTCAAGACAAAGTCAACATATATTTATATAGAGTAGAATATTTGGAAAAGATGTTAAGAAATAAGGAAATGTCAATGGAGCAAAGGCAAGTTACTTTTCAAATTGAAATTGATTTTTTTTTTTTTAAATCATTCATATACCTACCTAGAAACTTCTTAACTTATTATTCATTCTTTCCAACATTTGTATAAAACTGTTTTTCTGTTACAGAACAAAACTAGACGAAGAACTTGCAGAAATCAAGAAACAACTTTTAGATAGTGAAAATGAGTTAAAACATTGTTATGGTGAAAACAGAAAAACATTTATAATTGTTGTTCTTTTCATGTTCTTTAGTTTCCTGTTTTATGTTGTATATATAATGATTGTAGGACCTAAATAATTTTTTTTTATAATTTTTACATTTTTTATATATTTATATATTTTTAAATAAATTATTTTTTTTATATGGAATATAGTTATTACGCAATGCAATAAAATGAGGAGTTAATAATTATTACTATTAGTAATTTTATTTAATAGGTCTGTTCCACTGACCATGTTTTAAGTTGTATATTTATTGATTGTTGGGCCTAAATAATATTTTATGTAATGTTTACATCGCTCTATTACATAAAAAAGTTTTTATTGATCAACATTAAATATTTCATTTTACATTTTCATTCAATCCAAACAAAAAGTAGCAGAATTAAATGACCAATCATATAATTTACTAAATGGTTGTTGGTCTTCATTATGTGGATAGGGAGTACCCCCTAGTTTTTTAAATATTTTTATAATTCATATATTTTTGTATTTTTCATATATTTGTATATTTCCTCTGTATTTTTAAATAAATTATTTTTTATATTTATTATTGTTATTACTTTAGGCAATAAAATCAGCAGCTTATAGTCATTACTATTGATAATGTTATTTTATAGGTCTGTTATAATTACCACTTTTAAATGTTTTATATTATATATATGATGATTGTTTAACTTAATTTTTTTTTTTATTTCATGTAGTTTTATTGGGTTATAAAATAAGTTCGTAGAGTTTTTCAATATTTCAATTTAATCCTCTCTGTGTTTATAAAATCATGTTTACTTGGTCAATAATGTCAACATATTCTAAAAACGTTATAGTTAAGGTGCTTTTAAACATCAGTTTCAACCAAGATCACTTATCTTTAAGTGGTATTTTGCTTGCTCAAAATGGAAAATTAAAAAATTTGTTTAGTCATTTAATTATTTTTTATTTCCGAAAAGGAAAACAGCTGCTCAGATGGTTAACAAAATTTGCAGTATGTATGGTGATGATGCCTTAGGAGAAAAATCGTCTGTAAGTGGTTTGCTCGGTACAGAACCAGCAATTTTGACTTGGAAGACGCAAAACGCTCGGGTCGTCCTTCAACTGTTGATAATGACCAAATTCAAGCATTGGTCACAGACAACCCTCACTAGAGGGATATCGCAGAAACGCTTAACATATCTCATGCAAGTGTCAAATCATTCGTGTCTCACAATCGCAAAGGCATAGTTTTCCATGGTTGAGATGCGATCCCTCATCCACTCTATTCACCAAATCTTGCCACAACAGATTTTCACTTATTTCGGGCCCTTCAGAACTCGCTTAATTGGAAACTCTTTAATTCGCTCTAGGACTGCAAAACTCATATTGAGGAGTTCATTGCACAAAAATCTGAGAAGTTCTCAAGAAGAGGACGGAATTAAAAAATTACCTGAAAGATGGCAACATGTAAGATCAATATAGGTCATATTGATTAAAAATATTTACAAGAATCTGAAATTTTTATTGAAAACACCATTAAAAAAACGCTATGAACTTATTTTACAACCTAATATTTTAATCAATAAAATGAATAACTTATAGTTATTACTATTGATAATGTTATTTAGTAGGTCTGTTCCAATAACCAAAGTTGACAGTAAAAAGTGGTCATTGGAACAGACCATTTATAAAAGAATTATAACTTTGACTGGAATCTTGTCATAGTTCATCCTTTGACAAAAATATTGAATTATATGATTAATTAAACAAAATGAAATTAGTTCAAATTTAGAATAAATTGTTAAATTTCTCATTGTTTTATCAAAATTATCTTAATAAATTTTTTTGAGAAGATATTCTGGAGTCCAGTCAGTGAATCTATGATCATCATATACACATTAATCAACTTTTGTTATTGGTAAATAATAATGATTTTAGTCTTTAACAATATTGCATTATGGTATCCATTTCAAGTAAATAATATTTGATTCCTCCATTATATTTCTATCTGACAACAAAATTTGAACTTGAAGTGGCTTTTAAAATATGATATGTGTATGGTTAGCAGTATTTTCTATATTTTACTTTCATCAGAAATTTTCAATGAATAAACCACCATAATTTTAATTTAAAATCAACAATTCAGTAACTTCAAGGAACATCTACTAAGCCAACACCATAAAATCAAATAAATCAACGCAATATTTGGCTTATCTATATCCAGCAACATGCAGATTATCACTTACTCTGGCGTGAAACTGCCTGTTAGTAGCAAAATATTTTCTATCTACAACTCTTATAATTTTGCTCATGATTGGGTGCAAGGTACCTTCTATTAGTTTAAGATGAGACAAAGTATGATAGTAAGAATGAAGGATGTGTTTTTCTTCCGGAGAACATTCCAGAAAGGATTGAAGAAGATTCAACCGATTGAAAGAGAATATTAATGAGGTGTTAACAGTTGACTGTAGATTTAATATGCAGAGAAGAAAGTTGGGGGTGCGGTCAGTATTGATAGTTTCACTTATTTGTGTAACATTACTGACAGCATTATCAACCATCTTCTCTTAGAGAATAATAATGGAAGAAAACATTGAGAAGTGGAATGGAGGGAGATAATAATAGGAATAGACCTACTTTGATAAAATTCTATCCAACAATTCATTCATAAATGCTTTCTGTCCTACTATTAACAATTTCTTATAGAGCATAGAGATTTTTGCACCAAACCTCATGATTTCATAAAGAACACCAACGCTTTATGCTCCAGCTGTGTTCTTTCACTAACTACAGAGAACGTTGTCTGGACATGCTGTACAATGAACCTACACTTTTAAGGCAATAAGTGTTAAAAAACAGAAAAACCGAATTCAACTTCTGCTTAAATAATAACAATTATTGTGTTTTGGTTGAAACTATCCGGTTTGGTCTAAAATATACGTTCGGGTTAGCAACAATTAGCCTACTGATATATAGAAAATCACGGGGATCAGTCCCACTGAAAGTACATTGTCGAAAGAATGGACGAAGTAATATCTCTTACTGGTGTGGCCATAAATTCATAGAAAATTACAGGTTTCCTAAAAAAAAAGTTAAGGCTCAATTATATTGAGACAGTTTACAATCTTAGAGAGAGATTATGGCCCACAAAAGTTTCCATTCGCTACTACCAATCTAAATTGGCTCCAAAAAAAAAACCTGTGTTTCCCCTCTACTCCTGTTTAAAACAAGGATTCCCTCCACTCTTAATTTTCATTTAGTCGTTCTTATTTATAATTCGTGGCGGGACGGTATAAGATTTAGCTGAAAGTTGGATAGCCGTCTCCAACAACTCTCAGGCATTCTCTTGGGAAACCAACCAAGCAACTATGATGGCTTGTTTGCTATCTAAAAAAAAAAAAGCCTCCAGGCCAGAGAGTAGCAAGTAATGTGCAACTATTCTCGGGAAATGCTTATAATCTACTATTTAGCCAATGAACATGATTTCGTTGGACGAATTTACTAACAACTAGTGAATTTAACGACGAATAGATAGTAAATTCACTCAACATAATGCTTAAGAAATATCGCTAACAGTGAATTGATAATATTCGTTAATTTTCAAAATCGTCCAATGCACATTTAAATTAATATTTATTAACAAATGTTTTTATCATATTTAAGTTTCAGGATTTGAACATATTTAATTTATAGAATAGCATTTCTACATACGCAGATGTTTTTTCTTTCGAATATTTATACTGAAAAATAAATCATAACATATTCATACATTGGTAACATTGCGTAGATTGTGCTTGGCCAAACACCGGCCTAAAGACAAACTTAGTGTAGGTTTCATTTAATAGATGTTTTAAAAGAAATATTCATCATGAAGTTAGTGAAGTAAGCAAGCTTTTTATTTTTTTACCTTAATTTTTTATAAAACTAATCTTTGAGGCCTTTACTATTTGATATATTGACTACCCAAAGCTAATAAAAATATTTTTGTAGGTTTTTAATGAAACTTAGTCATGAAACAGTTACTATTGAATTAAAGAATGGTACTCAGGTCCATGGAACCATAACAGGTATGATTATTGTTTTATTCTGTTTTAATAGTAAATGTTATAGAGGATTGGTTCGTCTATTAATTAATATCCATGCTGTGTTTAGATACTGTATCACTTATTGTTTTTCTCTATTAGTTTCTCGCTGTTGCATTAAATTTCTGGTATTGTACAAAATTATTCGTTGTTTAAAATAACAAATGCTTTAGTGATGAGCTAATGTTTCATTTCTATTTAATTTTGTCCGTTTTGTGGGTTATATATTTAACACTGTTACCATTAATTTTGTGTAAAAGTATATTGCATTTATAAGTCAAATTTGGTTTTGATGGCTTTTAGTAATCGGCTCAAAAACTTACGTGAGATAGTGTAAATAATGTTTTAACTATTGGAGATAACTTATCTTTCTATGATTTCTCAACTGCTGCTTTAAAATTGTTCTTTTAATATTTTATAAAGCCTGCTCAAATATATTTAATTTACTTCTTTACTTGTTATTAGTATATATTTTAAGTGCAAGATAAGACCGGGCCTAATTCTGAGATTTTGGTGGTCGGGTGTCCTGAGAAGGATTCACTTCTATTATTTTATGATCTTGAGACCAACCAATACTGTTTATATTATAATTAATTGTTTTTAATTCCATATCAATTAAGTTGAGGCCTTTTATCGAATAATCCAAAATCTCCCTCCAGTTTTATAAAAAATAGTGTAATTTTAAATTCTGTCTCCTCTATGTATCAATTTGTAAAGCCAAAATAATTTGATGTGAGATTTTGTTGTTTGGACTTGAGGGATCATAAAACATGTATTTCTATTAAAATCTTAGATTTAAAATTGTTCACGCCTGCAATACTTCATCTTACTTTTAAATTACAGAAGATAGCAAAAATGTAGGTTTTATGATTCCGAAATATTTGGACATTATTTGACAGAATTTCTTCCATTAAATTAATTTTCAAGTCATATTTGGTAGAAATTAATATCAAGTGGTATCCACCAAAAGAAACCTAGAAGTCACTATATTTAGTAAAATATATGTATTGTTTCTATTTATTTTTGTTTATATTAAAAGATAAGGAATTGGAATCAAAAATATTTTACTTGTTTCAGGTGTTGATGTAGCTATGAATACACACTTGAAAGCTGTAAAAATGACTATTAAAAACAGAGAACCTGTACAATTGGACACATTAAGTATTAGGGGTAATAACATCCGTTATTACATTTTACCCGACTCATTACCACTAGAAACCTTATTGATAGATGACACACCTAAAGCTAAAGCAAAGAAGAAGGACTCATCTCGAGGTAATGATTGTTTAATATCATTAAAAATATTTCCATTTTTTAACCACATTTTTGTTCATTTTCATTGAATCTTTTAATCTCATTAATTTACCATTCCTTATTTTCTACCAAAGCTTCTATTTATTCTTTTATCAGCCCGTCCTCATCTTTTAACTTTTTATTTGAACTTCCTAATTTAGTGAACTGTATTCAGTACCCTCTCTTAATGGCCCTATATACATTTTTTTTAAATTTTATATATATGGTCCATTGTTTCCTGTTCGGTAAAACAAATGCATTAATTGTCAGAAATGCATGTTTCACCTCCATTTCTATTCAAGACATTGGTAATATGAAGACCATAACTGGTGAAGATAGGTGTCCAAAAAGATTGAGCATGATAAAAATATAATGAAATTATAAGTTTTACTACTCCTAAAACACATTAATGAGCAAATTTTCTTCTAAACTTTCCACCTAGATCCTTTCCTGGCCCTTCACTGTTTATTTACATTCTTATGATGTCGTCAAAGTAATATTAATTTTTTTTTAAGTATATAATTAATCGATTTTATATTTTTAGGTGGAGCACCACGTGGAAGAGGTAGAGGTCGTGGAGGAAGAGGCCGAGGGAGGGGAAGAGGTAGAGCTCGACGCTGATGAAGAAAAATATTTTTTCAATTTTTTGTATATCAGTTTTTTTTTGTTTTTTTTTTACTGTGAATGTGTGAAGTAATTTTACAACTTTTGTTTATCAAAGTGGAATTCTGTAAGTTATCCACTTTTAAAAATAAATTCTTAATCAATACCTTATTTTCTGATTTTAATATTACGAACCACTAGATCACTGATTTTAAATTTTTTCTAATTACATTTGATCACATTGTATTAAAATATTTTTCATTTTTAAAGAATTACATGTTTTGTTTAATCAAATTCCTCTATTTCTTTTTCTAATGGATACAATTTCAAGCTAAAAATAACTGAGCCAATATTTTTTGGAAACAATTAATTTTAAAGTATTTATAATTATTCAAAATTATTAAATGTTTTATTTATTACGGCTCATCAAATTCCTTTTATAGTTTTTTTTTTCTCAAATGTTTTCTAATACATAAAATTTAAAATTAGGATTAATGAAACCCTTATTGTTTGAAAACAATTCATTATAAATAGTCTGCATGATTATCAAAATGATTAAAACTATTAAACTTACTAATTTTATTTATTTAAAGTTTAAACTATTAAAAACAATTCTTTTTTTTTTTTTTTTTTCATTACCATCCTTTTAATTTTATTTCCTCAGTCAAGCCATGTTGTGTATTATAGCAGCTCTTCATTACTCTTGAGCCCAAAATAGATGCCAGTTTGATTCTAGCCTATAAGGGTTGAGTTTCATTTTGTAGCAGAATCTCAACATAATCTTGACCTACCTAAGTAGAAAACTTTTCGGATACTCTTGAAGTTTTCACAATAATCGAGAATGAATAGTTGATCTTAAGTATTGGTAGAATAATATTTGGAAATCTGAATAGCAGTTATTGCTTAATAAAGAACCAATTTGAGTGGTTCAGGCAACATATGCCAAGTTTTTTAAAGTTAAGAAGAAAATTTGTGTAATAAAAATGGCCAATAGCTTAAGTGGATTTGATTTTATCCATCCTGGACAAAATCAATTAATATACAGCCAAGATGTACAAAATCAAAAAATAGTTTTTATTCCCTTTGTTTTTCTTTTTAAAAAAATAACCATAAATAGTATAATTTAAAATCCTTAGATTTATTTTTGGTTTTATTTATCTTCACAATCAACATCTTTGATATTTTCTTTCTCTTAGTTTAAGATTCGTTATATGAGATTGGGACCTAAATTTGAAAATACTATACAGAAAACTCTTCTGTTTTGGGCTTTTCCAGAAGAAATACAAAAAATACCAATAAAAATAACTTTGAAAAAGGTGAGACAAAGTCCTAAAACCATAGCACAAGTAAGCAACTAAATAAAGATATAAGTGACAACAAAAGTAGTTACTGTGTTTCTTGTTGCCTAAGATGAACAAAACTACAGTAAGACTAATTAAGTCATATTAACCAGCCTACAAAATTTAAAAAAATAATTCTGCCTACACTACACATGACTTGAGCACAATTTAGGTTGTGCTAATTTTGTAAACAATATAAAACTTATGAAGAAGGAAATTACAAGGTTTTCAGCTTAAGTATTTACTACTTTTAGTTTGTTTTTTTAATGAACTTGGATTACCTTACTTCAGGACATTTAGGAGATTAGCATAGAGGGATATTTCACTTAAAATTAGCTGTTTAATACATTTGGCATTTAGCATAAATTTCATGAATTGTACTGATGTGTTTGGGCCAATGCATTAAAAAATTAGTACTCTATAAGAAAGATCTGAAGTTGAACTTAAGCCGAGGTAAGAGTAATTTTTATAAATATTTTTAAAGAAATTCTAGGTATTATTTAGTGGTTTCCATTTAGTTTATTCATCATTACAATAAGTTAAATAAATAATAGGACACTTATGTTTTAGCTTTAGAATATATTAAATAAATAATTTAAATTGGTTCAAGAAGTTTTTTACTTGAGCAATGTATCAACACTAACGGGTGTTTACTGTACTTCAACTCTTTATGCAGTATGTCAATCCAGAACATAAACTTGTAATCTAAATCACAATCGGAAGTTATAAGCCCAATAAAATATTTAGCCGAAATTCTTGTTCTTTTTTTAGAAGATTTAACTAATGTCTGGCTTTGGATATTATTTTTAAATTATCTGTTAAAAATTATGCTATGCATCATTTCTTGGTGGTTCTGTCAATTTATCTAGTTCTTCACTATTGCCTTCTTTGTTCTTTTCTTCTGGAATTTCTAAAACAAAAAAAAATTATTATACAAAAAGCAATCATAAAAGTCTGTCAAGTATATTGTTCAGTATAGCTTCCTTACCTAATGGCAAGTAGCAATCTACTGTGTTACCATTACCTGTATCTCAAAGTTAAAAAAAAAAATATTTTTTAAATATATAATTTAAGGGTAATGGTGTGGCTCAGTGGTTAGGCATTGTGTTACTAACTCCAAGGATCCGGGTCAGAATCCGGCTATGACAGACTATCATTTGTTGTTACTTTAGCTGTAAGTCAACCAAATAGGTTTGGTAGCCTTCCAGGGTCTACCCAGCACCCAGCCTAATAAAGTGGCTGTATTCTTAATTGGGTAAAAATCTGACATCCGAGCATGATTCTAACCAAATCACCACCATGCACAACCATTGGTCTAGTAACAGTACTTCCTAAAAAACTACCGTACTCTTGACTTTTCATAGGTTGTAGTGGTACAGATTGATTTATTAGCTATATAATTTAATTTTATAAAATATTTAATTGTATTTCAAGGTTTAACAATAGATTTTATTATTTTATTTTGTTCTTTATATACAATTTGATTTATAGCTTGAGAAGAGTGGTGTTTGAAGTAGGTATGCCTGTCACTAAAAATACTTTTGCATTTGGTGAAGTGAAAGTAATGGATGAAATTTATATAAGACCCTGTCTAGACCAGTCTTCTATTGGGACGTGTTTTTGAAAATAAAAAAACAATAAAATCTTAATTTTAAAATACTTTGACTTGGGGAAATTTGTATCTATTTCTAGATATCTATTCCGATCTCATCATATTTGATATTTATGGTCCAGCTTGCAATTTAAAAATAAATTATAAATGTTAAGTACCATATCAAGTAGACAGTCTCAAGAATTCAGATTATTCATTCAAAATATGCTGTAAATAGTTGGCTATAGATAAATATGAGAAGATGGCCCGGGGGTGCGGCCAGTAAAAAATACACCAACAAATGAAACATTTATTTGTACTGACATTTTAATCTGAATTTCAGGGTTGAAAAAGACAAAACGAGATAACATCCTTAATTCAGAAACAGAAAAAAATACAAGAAAATAACAATCAAGCTTGGAAAAATGCTTAACAATAAATTAAGTAGATAGTAGTAAATTGATACTAATAGAAGACAAAATATATTGTAAAGGTGAGAATTGTACAAACTATATGATAACAAAAAAAAATTTAAAAAGCCAGTGTTGAAGTAAATATAGAAATAAACATTTTTAAAAGTGCCTTTTAGTATGTTTATTTCTATATTTACTTCAACACTGGCTTTTTGGATTTTTTTTTTTTTACCTCTACAATATTATATTTTATCTTTTGTCTCTGAATTCAGGTTGTTATCTGTTTATCTTTTTCAGGCCTTCATGTGGGCTGTAATTTTTATGATTTGGGTTGAAACGTCGATAAAAAAAATAAGTTTCATTTATTTGTGTATTTTTTGCTGACCGCACTCCCGACCATCTCATATTCATTTAAAAGTTATATCTAAAATTCAATTATAAAAATATTACAAATCCATAAGAAAGTGTAGGCACTAGGCTAGCAGTAGGCTGCGTAAGTATGTATGAAGACTTAATTGGTAAAACTTAATACTCATAATAACTTTAGTTACTTATACATAAACTTTCATTTTAATGCTATGGATGGGAGTAAGATAAAATTATCTCTATTGCGCAAAAATTTTAATGAATGAGAAAAAGACAAAAAGCTTTATTACCTTTAATTACTATAGCACCTTTTTTTTCTGTGGTCGTTTCCAACTTAGACTGTAGAAACAAATAAATGAGAGTGAACCCTAGTGCACTAATACCCAGTATTAAAAGGGTTTTAGAACTTCCAACTCTTTTGAACATGTATCCACCAAGTAAGCTACCAGTGGAGATACCTAAAAACAAATAATGGGCAGTACTAATGAATAAAATATTATATGTTAATGAAGTTCATCATATCATATGTTAATGAATTATTATTAATGTTTTTCAATCTATTGCTCAGCAATTACTGTATACAACAGTAATCACCAGAAGCCCCTGGTTTTTGAGACTTCCATCCAATCATTAACTCCTAGATCCTATGACATTTTCCACTCAAAGCATTGAAATCAGTGTTCCCTGAGGTTATATAAGGAGTGTCTTGAATTTTAGTTAGGATCTGGTCACCATCAAATGGCACGTGATCTACTCACTTCAAACTACCACAATAAAAAAGTTCGCAAAGCTATTGGTACTTTTGTTCGAAAAACGATATGTAAAACATTGGTTTTGGAATGTTTAAGCAGTTTATAGAGAGAAAGTTGTTAAGCTGAATCTTTTCTAACTAGTAATATATGATATACTTTTGGAAACTATACATTTTAGAATTACAAATATCTATCTAACATGTCCATATAAGATAATTGAGAGTGATGGAAAACCCATAAACAAACTGAATTTATTATTCTATTTTTTTATAGCTTCATGGTTGTTAAAACAATAGTCAGTTTTCACTTCCCTATAAATGGAAATATAGTAAGGTAAAGTATTGATAGTGTGAATAATAAAGAAATTGTTATGAAACAATCAAGGATTCATTTCAAATCGAAGTGGCTTGACAAGTGAAAGTAGTAAGATATGCGCACCACAATACTTTTATAAGATGATGAATTGCACTTTTTCATTAAGTGAAATATTTTATATGAACATGACTTGTATTTCCCCCTAATGTAACCAGTTTCCAATTAACTAATTTTTACTCTGTGCAGCTAAGCAACACACTACTGAGACTTGGTTTCCTAAAACTGTTTTGATGTTGCATGGCAGTTATTTAGTTCCTGATTCTAAGGATTTATTTGCACCTTCAGTGCTCCCATCAACCCTCCTCAATTTAGAGGCTCATTACGATTACCTTTTGTTGTCTAAGTCTTTAATCCATACATTATTAGTGGTCAGACAAGTTCATGTTACCAAGTATCATAAGTAAATTCAGCATTCTTAAAGCTGTCTTTTAATGACAGGCCATCCTATTTTTAATGGACTGAATTGATAATGGAACATTGTAATTTTGAACTGGAGCAATGACAGATCCTCATTGAACCTTATATCCAGTGAGAAAGGAATTAATTTTTACGAAAAATGCAAGTATCAGCAATTCTCCATAGAAATGTGCCTATCTTATTTTTAAATTAAAACAAAAAAAGTAAAATCTTAGTCAAATTACCTCCTCCTTCAAACAAAGAGCCAACTATATTTTGTACCGTAGCTTCTGTACCAGGTGGTGCGATTGAACTAGCATAGGTAACCATAACTGCATAAAAGAGACCAAATGTTACACCATTTAGAACTTCAATTGGAAGGACCCACCATGGGTCAGTGAGTGAGGAGTATAAGAGAAATCTTATTGCGATAGCAAAAAGTACAATCACCATTGATTTCGGGGGGCCAACTTTTTTTAAAATCCAACCTAAAAAAAAAATACATTCATAAACACAGTATACAGTTTTTCATAAGATATTGCTTATCATTTAACGATTTCAAGTTTTCTTTACTTATTTTACAGGGAGGAGGAATCAATATAAAAAATACCTGAAGTAAAAAAGAATGGTATTTCCCCTAAGTAACACTGTACAGTTAGCATCAGTCCTTCCAGAGTGCTTAGTCGTGATTGGTCAAATCCAGGACTACTTAAGGCCAAGTCTTCAATAAACCTGAGAAACACATTTTAATAATAAAATAATGTTTGACTTGACTACGAGTATTTTCATTTACCTCAATAGCACACTGATTTATTTTTAAAAGTTGATAACTTAAAAAGTTACCATGATTCAAACTGTTTTAACAAGTAACAGATAATTTTCATCATGTTCTATATTCTATTTATTGAGAGAAAGTAAAAAATGTAAATTTGTAGGTTCTAATATGGTAAATAGAAGATTAGAAAAGGAAGAGTTCTCAAATTAATTTCAATGAAGCTTGGAAATTTCCTTGAAATATGTGTGACTATCTTTGGATGCTTTTCCCAAACAATTTTATGACAATAGAATAGAATTAAATTTATAGATCAACAAAATTAGAGGGGAAAAAAATTCTGAACAGTTTTTGGCTGAACAATATTTAGTTGTGAAAAATATATGACATAATACAATCATTCTTTTTTAAATTGAAGAAAGTTCAAAAAGATTTAATCAGAAAAGAAATCTAAATTTCTTAACTATTTTTCATTCAAGAAACTTGTTTCATTTTAAGCAATGAGAAATATTCTTTTTAAAAAAGTTAGCTTACCAAAACAAAAAATTCCAAATTATTGCACAATAAACTCCACCAAGGAAACACCAAAACATAAACAGGCAGATGCGGAGATCTGTGAATAACGTTTTCATATCACCCATCAGGTTTTGGGATTGTTTGGTAAATTTCACCTTTAAAGAAATATATATAGACATTATAAATGGGCATTCACTGTTTAGATTAAATTATAAAGTACAATTTGAATAATTACTTTGATTTTTAAGAAAACTAGTACATCCAATAATAGTAGTACTAGAAGCATGTAATAAGATGGGAGGAAATTCTTGTTCGGCATCCCTTCACTAAATTTATCGACGACTATTCCATTGATGAAAGCAAAAATACCCCAACTAGCTGCTCCCCACATCCTCTGTGCACCATAGTTTTGTGGTTTATCACCTATAGTCAATCATTTAAGTATACATTACATTAGTAATTGAACAGATATCCACAAAATTTCAAAATAATTATTCTGTCATTATAAAATTTAAATTATCATTCTAAATTACACATTAGTTTGTATTACCTCTAGATTTGCTTCATACACTTCTAGCTTATCTTATCTTTTCGAAAAATCCTTTTTTTTTTTAAATTAATTTTCCACACTTATTTGAAAATTTTACATATTTTTCTATTCTTATTTTCAATATAATTTTTGTTTTAAACAAATTACAGTTAGGGCTTAAATAGTATATAATACTAACACTTTCATGGACTCAGGTTATAACATTTAAGATGATTTTGCAACCAACGTGATCTTTGTTCTGCAGAAACATTGAAAGTTCAAGAAGGGGTTTCTTGACCAGCGAAAGGTTTCTCACAAGATTGTATTGCAGTGAACCGCTCAGGAGATTGCATTGAACCAATAATGATGGCAGGCGACTGTATTTCTTGCTGCTTTTCTTTTTGTTTGGTTATTGATTCATTAGCTTCCTTATTATTATATACTTAGCATTAATTAAGTGGTTTAGTATCAATCACAAGAAACAAATAAAATGAAATGGACCAGCTTAATCAATGTCGATACATTTCCAATTCTCTCTAGGAAGCTCCCAATGAAAAGGCACATGCTCGGCAGGATTTCACAATTTTCTTGATGTCTCTATCTATTCATTTCCTGAAACAATAGCTCCTGATTAGTTGCTTCATTTTGGTTATGCATATGTGCTTTTTATAAAGCTCACCTAGCACAAGTTGTCAGAGCCCTGATGGAATGGCGATCCTTTGGCCTTTGAACAGAACGCCATCTTCCAAAATGTATTCCCATTCATTGGGCTCCTCAAACATGATGTTAGTCTTGATTTTCGACAATCTATCATCCTTATCTGTAGTGATTCTGATATTGGCAGTCAATTTGGTACATAAAATTTCCGAGAAGAATTAATGTCAAAGTTGATGAACTTCATCAGCTTTAACCATGTTATCAATCAGAATATGCCTCCTACATGCTCCTGTTGCAATAACTTGGTCCTGAATAGCTATATTTAACCCTACAATCTCGCTGAAGATTTGTCGTTTCCTTAACCAGTCAACTGTAAGCTCACTATCAATCTGAGGTTCTTGAAATTGATGGTAAAATCTTCCATGTGATTCTTTATTGTTATTAATATTTATATTTTTAATTTATTTATTTTCCTATCAGTTTTTCTTATTTTTACTCCACTGCCTACACTCCTGACCATCTTCTCCTTATATGATAAATATTATCAGTCAAAATTCTAACTGAATTATTAATTAACTTAACTATTATTAGATAATATCACTAATATAATATTATAAATTACCTAAAAGATTAAAACAAAATGCATCACTAAAACTCTGCATTACACTTCCAGAGACCCTATAAGAAATGACAAGTGCAAATGCGATCCAAAACGCAGTAGTTCCCATTTCTGCTTCATCATTGACAGATTTTTGTTTTATTATCTCCATTATATCTGCATTTTCACATTGAATATCCGTTAGAATAGAGGTCTCATTTTTACATTCTGCACTGTAAGTTGAGGTATCAAAAAGATGTGATATTTCTGTCACTAAACAGGAGTTCTAGAACCCAAAACAATTTTTCAATGCCTTAGAAAGAGAATTGAGCTTTTTCTATATTTGTTATGTGTCATTAATAATATTTAATCATAATTAAAAATAATTGGATAAAAGAAGAATATTTGGAAAGAAACCCTCAAACATAAAACACCAAAGAACTTTAAGTGATATAGGGGGTAAAGGGTTGAGGCTAAGAGCAAGGATAAAAAAGCCAAGAAGATTACCTAGACAAAAATTATAACCTTATTTTCACCAAAAATCAAAAGTTATTTTAATGAGTACTCAAAGGATTATAGAAAGTAAGGGAAATAACCTTCAAGTTTATCAAAGACAAAGAAGGAAATATTCTCTAACCCAGGATCTCATTTTTACAATGAGACAGATTTTTGAAAACGTTAGAGAAAAAGAAAGAGGCATTAAGGAATGCTCTGTTCCTAAATAGTCAAGGTCAATTGTACTTTTCAATAGATTGAAATAGCATGATAGGAATCCATCTGAATCCACTATTGTTCATTTTGCTAATGGATTCAACTGTTTGGAGGCAAAGGAGAAAGTTCTACCTGGGACATGCCAATCTGAGACCATTGAGCCTCTCACCACTTACATTTGCCAATCAAATTATTTTTTCAGAAGATGACATGAATCTTCAGTAAAATGTCAGCAGGTTAAAAAAAAGAATTACTGAAGATCAATATGGTCAGAAGCCATGCTACAGTGGTCAAAGATGCCAAAGAGAATTACGTGTGTCATTAGATTCAAAGACAAAATTTTATTACAAATGGAAAATTTCAAATACCTGTGCAAGTAAAAAAAAAATGATTACATTTATATGGAGGTGGCCAATTAAATGATTCTTTGAAGGAATTAAAAGATATTTCCTAAACAGCTGATCGGTAGGAAAAAAAGATACAAAAGTGCTGTATTTAAGTCAAAATGTCTATTCAGAATCATAGATCTTTTCAAATTAGGATCAATTAAGAATCCAAGCATCAGAAATGAGATTTTTCAGACAGATTGAGAGGAAAACAAAAATATATTGGGGCCAAATCACCACTTAATCAGCCAGTGATGTGATAGAGGAGGCTGTCATGTGTTGGACACCTCTTATGAGTGGAACTCAGCAGAGCAGCTTCTGAAACTTTTTGTAAAGTAGAGAAGTGAGGAAAAGGTCAATCTAGAACTAAATGGGAAGACAAAGTAAAGAAAGATTTGAAAAAAAGAGGACTTCATCAGAATAAAAGAAGCAATAAGTAGAAGACTCACATAGTTAGACAGGGCTCCATAGACTTCCTCCTCACACAGTATAAGTGGTTCAAAGAGGATTGAATAAGATGTTAGTAATAATAATATACTAAACAAGTGGTAACTGATTGATCAAGAATAGCATCACAATACAATTAATGTATAAACTGCTCAGTCAAAAATTATTAAGTGCTCAGTCCATCAAATTTGAACATTTATGAATTTATTTTCATTGTTAAACACAAATTATGAGTATTTTTTTTTTTAATTATGTTGCAATACACATACCACTGAATAGTATTTTGGTCCCAATCTAATAAATGTCTCTTCATCTTCAAACTGATTATTCCTTCCAGTATACTTCTTCCATTTCTCATTATCAACCTGAATACAACAAGTCTGATAAAGTAAATTGAGTAACAAGTCAGAAAATTAGTCAAGTTCATTACAGTAATAAGTATTAACTCTTCAGATTGTAGACTTTTATAGTAATTTTTTTTAATAATTGAAATTTTATTTTAATGCTAATACATCTTCATTCTCATTTACATTACAATTTTAACAAATGACACAATGGTATCAAACAGCACGGTTATTGTTTATTTTAGAGTTCTATAGAGAATTTTAGCCAAAAATACTAATCTTTTATTTCCCCTTTAATCTTTAGTACTAATATGGTACAGTTTTTAAAAAATATATCATCACCAAGGTTGTGCTTATAAATTATGTATACTAATAACATATATCTACTATGGTCAAAAGCCATGTTAGAAATGAAAATATAGTGACAATATTAAATAATATATCAATAAAAATAAGAAAATGCAAAATGTATGGGTGCTCATGAAAAATTAGCACAAGTTATATAACAAATTAGTTCAGTTGATTTTTTTTTTTTTTATTAGTTCACGTATGAGTTGATTAAATCAAATACTCACAGTTTATATTAACATTTGGTAAAATATTACAAGCTCTTAAATATGATTCAAAAAATAGAAATATTGTCCAAAAAAATTAATGATTTTGACTTAGCTACAGATACCAAACCACTAAACTATAGAAAATAAACGGGTAATTGGTTGTAACATGACTAGAGAACAGTGTTCGGCAAAAAGTAATTGCAATCACTATTACAATTCCAGAAGTTAAATTAAAATTAATAGTAACTACTGTACTTGTAGTTGTAGCACGCAATAATGATTATTAGTTCGCCCAGTTAATTACAATTACAAAAATTTTTTAGTAAATGTAGTAAGTAACATCAAAATGTACTAAATGCAAAATAAGTAACATATTTTTTAATAAGTAACATATCAAAATGAAGGTAAAAAAATTATGAAGTATTATATGTTTTATTATCAGACATTCCTAAACTTCAAAATGACTAAATCAAGAAACAATTTCAAGCACCCCTTTAAAAAACTCAAAATATTTTTGTATTTTTATTTTATGATCATTATTATACCATGAAAAGCTATTTTTTTTTAATAATAAATTTAAAAACAAAATATGAACATGTCAATCAGTTTTTTATATGTTTTAGGATTTTATACAACCTTGGAAAAGTGATGTTCTGACATCTAGAGGGAACAGAACTCGATCATTTTTTGTCAAAGTTTTAGCAAGAATTTTTTTTTTATAATTACCTTACAAGTAATGGTATTATTAAGAGATGTTCCGATCTTATCTATGTATTTAACATTTCCAGCTATTGGCTCATTCAGTTTTCCAGAACAAATCCTCAAACTAAGATTTCTATCACAAAGTAGTTCTGCTTTAGTCTCAAAAGGAATACTTGGAGTCCACTGAATTATGAAACCAGTAATGAGATGAACAAATAATATAAAAATCATAAAAACTGTATGACATCTATATTTGTCTGCAATTGTACCACTTAGGGGTTTTGCAAAGATTACTGTCAATGGGTATGCAGTAAAAATCCATCCTACTGATATGGATGAAAATCCTAGTCCTTTTAATATTAGAGGTAAGAAAGGAAAGATAGGAGCATCTCCTGTAACAAAAAAAGAAATTAGAGAATCTAAAATAAATCTTGAAAATTGTTCCAAAAATAATTAATTTAGAATTAATTAAAAGATAAATAAAAATCTAGTCATGAGAGATAATATGTTAAATGTTGATTAACCAGTGTTAAGAAGCGCACTTGTATGGATGTGATGTCAAAATTAGTATGGTGTCCATTTTACAAGTAAAAATATAATTAAATTCTACTGCTAAAGGGTTAATTGAGATATAAGAAAATAATGCTGTAATGGACAACTCTCAAAGTTCGTTACTATAGAATTTGTTTATCATATTATAATATCATAGACTTTTCAAACAGACAATTATAGCGAGTAGGTTGGTCGATGTAGGATATGTCACAATCTCACAAGAGGAGATCATAACACTAAAAAAGGCAATCCTTCCCTGCCGGACACGCCCCGCTAAGACCCCGGGGAACGAGGGTCCTATATCAGTTTTGAAATAATAGTTTAAAACCGGAAGAGGAGACTTTAAGATAGTTAAATCGAGCAATATTTAAAAAGCACCTTAAATTGAAAACGGCATGAAACATGTAAGACGAAAAACGCCGGCTTTGCTTTGATAGTGATTTTTGAACATTTGACAAAAAGAATTTTTTTTTTATTTAACTTATTCTAGAGATTTTAACATACACTGTGGTTACTTTGGGACAACCCTGATAGTTTTAAGGCAATCTGTAGGAACACAGTAGAGAACACCGCCAGCCGGAATAGCCCCTCCCTATTCCTAGTACGCTCAGGGGAGACTCATGCAGACTCGATGACACCGCCTTCAGCGGACCCGGCAGCTTATCTTATAATGCCACACTGGCAAACCAAGATGTATTATTTGCCTGCATACATACATTCATGTCTTTCTTGTATATACTTAATTTGTTTCTTTCTTTTTTTTCTAGGTCAGGAAAAAAAAAAAAAAAAGATACGCAGTAGAAAAAGGATACAGCATACAAGAGATAAATTTATGAATAAGTGGTTCTTTTTTCACATATACTTGTACATGAACCAATGTTACGCTTCAGTATTGGCAAACTTGTGAACTTATCAATAATTAAGAAATAATTATTGATAGTATAACAATGTGGTCAACTCTGAAAACTAATCTGGTTCACTTTTCGGAGTAATCACTCTGGACCAACCTGACCCATACCAAAATCCACAAAGAACTTTTTCTTGGCAATTAGGCGCTGTTAAATAATCTAATTACCCGTTTATAATGGCGGATCTGGTATTTGTGAAAATTGCAATGTATTACCTGTATGCCACAGACCTAATATATCCAAATACTCCCACGATAAAAATGCCTAGAAAATAATTTCGCATAGCCTCTAAGGGCAAAAGGACCTTTCTTTACATTCCTAAGGGGAGAAAATAATATTTTTGCTGAATATAAAGTCTAGGATATAAACGTGAATACAAACTTCAGTCTAGTGTTTAATCTACAGAATACCTCAAACACAAAATAAAATAAAAAACTGTTTTTGTCAGATGTGCCGCTATTCAAGTAAAACAGTAATATAAGGAGTGAAATTTATTTTTTAATAAATTTTGTTTGTTATTCTCGTTTACTTTTCAGGGGAAAAAAATTGAAAGTTAATGTCTTTCATTTTATTAGAATACGAGTAATGAAATTAGACTGAATAAAAAATTAAATTACAAAGTTAAAGAATCGACAACATTCTCAAAGTTAATATATATTTTTAATACTGCAGCCAGTATTTCATTTATGGACCCGTCTCCAATTTTGGTGCTATTTCAGTTGAATGATTATAATCTCTTAATATCTAATTTCTCTTAATATCCTCCTTGAGACCAAGATTTCCTTCTCATTTTGTGGTTCTAATCGTGTTACACTTATAACATGTTAAATTTATAACCTAGTCTCGCAAAAATGGTCCGCGGGTCGGGGTGTGAGTGAACAGTCTAGATCAAAAACGAAAAGACGCACGAAACAGAAATTACATATGCAACGGCTTTGGGGGTGTAATATCAACGTTTTTATAGAATCAATTTTTTTTTCCGGTCCCTCTAAAACAAAAAAAAATGAAATTAGTAGGTTGCATTGCGTATGGTTACATATTCGGATTGGCTACAACCTTTTTCTACCATTGGTACTTGAAGGTGTACAGTGAGATACTTACCTGGCGTTCAAACGTGTCAGTTCTATGTGGATTCGATTTTTTAAAATTTGGAGGTGAGGGGCCTCCTCGTGATGATTAAACAGAGAAATAGAAAAATAAAACAATTAATAGTTATAGATGAAAGATAATAGTAAATAATAAAAAACAGTTAAAGTCGAAAAAATAGTAGGGAAGGGGAAAGGGTAATGTTTACCGGATTTTTGGAGCCTTTCCTGCCCTACCACCTCGCAGGAAGGGGGATGGGATGATTGTTCGGAAGATTAGATTGAAGGAAGCAGGAAAACTGTCAAAGAACTTGATGTGTCTCCGTGTCATGTGATAGAATCGACTGACCGGAAGTACCATTTTATAGAATCGATTTTTCATATTTTTTCGATTTTCTCGAAAACGGCCCAAATAATTTTGATTAAACTTTTCATGCCACTGTAGAATACAATGATATTTAATATCAGCTAGGTCTCATCCTCATTGATGAAGTCTAAAATGGCTTAAATGATGAATTTTCATAAAATCTTCATCTCAAGTACTTTTAATTTTATTTGTAGAAAGATAGCCCGGGTGGCGATCAATAAAGGTAAAAAATAGTAGAAAAACTATTTAATGTTATTTGGCTAACATTAAATAGTTTTTTCTTCTTGTTGTACCTTTATTGATCGCCACCCGGGCTATCTTCCAATAATTTAATTTTGTTTATTTGAAAAAAAAAAAATAGTTCTCACTGTTAGTAATAATAAACAATGAATAAATACAAGATATTAAAAAAAAATTAAAGGAGATAAAAGGAAAAGGAGAAAAAAGATCCGATTCGAACCGGAAAAGCTGACACCGACCCATCTTTCCCATTGTAAAAAGACGTCATTATCTTTTGTTAAACTGTTGTATTATAGGCAAAAACAAAATTTATATTCCTTATCCCTCCTCCAAAAAAAAAAACTCCACAATATGAATTTTTAAAACAACAGAAATTTTTTTTTTTTGTTATAATTTTCTTACATTGTCTTTAGTATCCCCTCCCTCCCTTCCAAAAAAGCAATAACTTCAACACGAGCCCACCAATCTAAATAAAACTAGGAGACGTAGGTAGGGTGCTACGTGAAAGTAGTGTTTCACTTGAAGAATTCACTTGACCAAAATTGTTTCCATAAAAGCTTTCGATATTGGAATTTCAATCTGATCTGTCAGATGGCAATTCACGTTTTCATTCTCAACCACTCTAGTAGAAATAGACAAAATTAAAATTGACTGAATAAAAAAAAAATTGTTTAAAGAAGGTGAATAAATTTCCCGAAGCGAAAAGAAAAAACAACAGAAAATAACTTAGTAAACCTTGGAAAAATAAACCACTAAACAAAATTGTGTTTGAAAAATTATGCGCATTACAATGTCCAAATGTATAATTTGTTCCATGTAATATATTTTACGAATATAAGGCTTGAAAACCCAAAAAGACGGCTTTTTAAAAACAAAAATGGTGGCTTTTAAAGTCATATCTTAGTAATTTGTTAATAAGTTTTATGGTGTTATGTATAAATTAGTAATATTTCTCTCGAAATTCATCTTTAAGGAGTTATCAATGAAAACCTTTGAAAAAAAGGCCACAAATTTCGAGGTTTTTGAGGCCTTTCACAAAGCTCAAGGAGAAAAATGGTGCATCAAAAACTCTTTTTATTTGCAAATGAAGAGGTTGAATCAATTTCCAGTTTTATCGAAATTTAATTGGCCTACACTGCCTTACTTGATCTTTCCAAGTAAACTTCCAACGTAGGGATGTTTCTGATAGAACATAGCCAATTTACTAATAAAATTGAGCAGCTCATTTTTTTTTCTTTCAAAAAACTGATAATACACTGTGTAAGCGTTTAGAATCGCCATATATCTACCACACGAGAAAATAGGTAACTTAACACATATTTGCACTGAAATTTTTGAAAGCATTGGGCTATTATGCATATATTTTTTTCATATGGAAGAAACAGATAACTCCACATAGTACAAGATCCCAAGAGGAGAAAAGGCAGTTATTTCATCCCGATTTTTTAATGCTTTAATTAAAACTATGAATTACTAGTCAAAATTGATGAGTCTGCCAAGGCAGGTGGGGGAATTAAAAATTTGCGGCTGTTTCAAGATTTTAAAAAACATTAATTTTTCTTTCTGAGCTGCGTATCTTTAAAATTATCAACAACACTAAAAAATCCAAATAGAACATCATTTAAAGAAGAGTATAGACCATCATTCGCTGCAACTCTGTCAAGCTAAAAAACATTCCTGGCATTTCTGTCGGGCTTAAATGTATTTAAGACATTTCTGTAGAGCTAAACAATTTCGCGGCATCCCTGTCGGGCTTAAATACATTAGGGCAACCCTGTCCAGCTATAAAACATTATCAACACCTCTTTCAGGATTAAAAAAAAAATCACAGCACCCTTGTCTATTTTCTGAGTAATCAAACATACATCAAACATTCCTACATCATGAATTAATTCCTAAGCATAAATGGCCAAGAGCAGTAAACATACCAGGGACAAGGGGATGGGGGTGATACCATTTTACATGAATAGATTCTTCTTAAATATAAAATTGTAGTAAGAAATAAATATTATTGCTATGGCAACCTGGACTCACTTGCAGGACCTCTAACAAAGGCTTGTGGCATCCAGTTTGGGAACTACTGCACTATCAAAAATAAACAGAGCCTTGAGCTTTTGTTGTGAAATGAGAAATATACTGGACACGTGGGTTTGATTACTGTTCTCGATTAATATATAATTTAGTAAAATTATTTTAAAAGTAATGTAAGTACAACACTTAACTATTCTTTTTTATCCTCATAAATTAATTGAATAAAATGATCTACAACTGGATTATCAGACCATACTAAAATCATATATTAACTTTCAAATATAGTTCAAAATGTTTTAATTAACTAATTATTATTAGATGGAGAAGTGGAGTATGTAGTACTTATGCATGAGCTCACACTTTGAATAATCTCTCGTTAATTTATAATACCCTATTCATTTTTTTTATCTCTTAAATCTCCTTTTCACACTGTGACATATTTCTCAGAATATTTATTCTGTAATATTAGGGAAAAAATCTATAAAAAAGAAAAAAAAAAAAAAAACACAGCGAATAGAGCAAAAACATATTGATTTATTATTTCTATAGATACTTGTAACATTATTATTTTTTTTTAAATTGTTAAGATTAAATTCTTTTTTTTTTTTTCTGCTTTCCTATAATGATTCCAAAAAACTTAGTCTTTAAAAATGACCTAGATATGGACTGGAAACTTAGAAACAGCAGCTGTTTTGAAATAAATGGTGGATGGTGATATTGTGTTCCAAGAATCACCCCAGGATAAAAAAATCAGCACAATAGGATCATAAAACAGATGGCAGAATGTATTTTTTTCTATTTCATTTTATGTGTCTTGAAAAGTAAACCCTCAAATTATGGGAGTTATTTATTTTTTCTAAGTACAGTGGTTCATTAGCGATAATAATAATCCAAAATCATATCAAGTAAGTCAAGGGAAGTGTATAAATGAAGATTTATCTCAAACTTGTTTTGTTGTAAGAGCAACCATAGATGGTAGAAAGATTAGACAAATAATCCAGATTTGTGCACTTACCTCGACTTATTTTGACTCAAATAAAGTTGTTAAGCAAAATATGATCAAACAATAATATTTTTCACCAACAGTATTTAATTTAACACCATCACCAATATCAAAACTAATTACTGAAAATTCGTTCTACTTTATTAAATGAGTATTCCTGATAAATTATTATTGATAGATCTAAAATAATAAACTTAAAAAATCTAAAGTAAGATAGTTTGGAATTATTGAATTAATAACCACCTGCCATAACCATGAAAAAGTGAGCTTTCATTGGAAATAATTTCTTACTGAATTTCATTTTGAGACCTAAAACGAAAAAAATAAATATATTTGTACTAATATAACGAGCAATATGTTTTATAAGGATATTATTAATTATATAAATATATAAAAAAAATTCATACCAGATATTATAAATAGTAAGCAGGAAAAAACATGAACTTCATGTACTATTCCTTCAAAGGAAATCTTAATAGTGAATGCCTAATGAAATGTAACAATTTATCTTAGACAAATCATTTTATCTCCGTTTGTTCAAATCAAATCTACACACAATTCTACAAATATTACAGAATAATGAGCATGAAAATAGAGAAACACTGTTATCAAAAAAAAAAAAGTACACATACTAGAATAAATGACGTCAACCGTGTAATGGAAAATAGGTGAAAGAAAATTAAAATATAAGTAATAATTACTGTATTTTCAAAAATACAACAATAACAAAAATACTGCTTTATTAATAAAATTGCAAAATAAATTATATCATCTATACATTAAACATGGAACATGGATGCATATATAAAAAGGCACCGCATTCATATATCTAACGTAGGAAATTCTTTTATAATCTAATAAAATAAAACATGAACCTCATTTACAACAAAGAAATCCAGGAATGTCATGGATACAGATATGAACTCAAATGAGACATACTTACAATTATACATCGAAAACTACAAGCTTTTGCCTTTGTTAAATAAATGAAATATTAAGTAAAAAAATAAATAAGCATACAAAATTTACAATCAGAAGAATCAACCTCAACCATTATTTTTATAATAAAATGATATAAAGAATTAACATAAATTCTGAAATATAAAAATAACAAGAACAAAATTGTTTATAAATAAGTCACAATGTTTTAAGTAAATCTACTTACAATATTTTTTATTGTCAGTATAAGGAAAGGCAGTTCAATGAATAATTAGAGATCACACTTCCTTTAAAAACTAAAACTACAACTACTTTTACTACAAGGGAATACTCTTTAAGGCAAGAATATGAGCAGAAGAATGAAAATTACCATCCGGTTGGTAAGCAATTGAATCTCACTTCCATTCATTAGAACATTTGTTCAATTCAAACCATTTATATGTTTCTTCTCTTTTTTACTTCAATAAACTGAAGTAATATATATTATATTCTATACCTTTAGAATAACCCTCAATGGTACTGTTTCATTATATATATAATTATTATCAAATAAATTATCATTTGAAATAAAGATTATATAAAGTAATTTAGCTCCACACTTCTCCTGGAAATCAGTTTATCATGACTAGCATCTAAATATTATTCTATATTTAAATAAAAGTTTTAACATTATTTGGACAGAAAATATACTACACAATATTAACTATTTGGAATTTAACGTGGTGATAAGTCTTGAAGTGTGTCCTCGAGCATATGGATTGCATCATTAGGACTTGCATACCTTGTGTGCTTGAAATCTAAAAATTAAAATATTATTAATTAAGATTAGTGGAAAAATTTATAATAGTATTAAATATAATAATTTTAAGGTATTAAATAAAGTATAGTTATTATCACACACAGAAAAGAGTTTGCCATGTCTTCTCTTAAGTTTGCCCTTAAGGCCTGCAATGTAAGTCAAATCATTAATAAATAAAAAAATATATAACAGTATGCCCCCTTAATAATAACCAAAAATTATTAGAAAAAAAATTAAGAAGTGTTATTAGATCATTTAATAGTTTTGGCAATAATAATAAGATTAACAAAGGATTTCAATATTTCATAAATGTTAACCATTTATGGTAAACAGTTAACCAATTTTTACTTTTGCTTGGCTGAAAAGCCACTTAAGAACACTGATTCTAAAGATAACTGAATCTTTTTTAGCTCATTCTCGTTCCACCTGGCACAATATCACCTCATGTTGCTGTATCACTAATGTTTAATTATAACTTAAAATTTTTGGTTTCATTAGCATTTTATAAACAATCATTATAAAAATAATTGTCTATTAAATAAAACCTGCAGTCTTGTGTTATTCACTCAGGGAAAAAAAAAAAAAAAATAGACACTTAATAATTCTGGTTTTAAAGGTTTATTATGAGTAATAGATTTGTTATTGTGGTTAATTTGGTTGGTACAAAATACGTTTGGACTATATACATCGAAATAATTCTTTCAGTATCAGAAGGAGAGGAAATAATCGCTCACATGACTTAAGACTGCTTTACCTCTTCTCAACAGTATGTAGGTTTCTGTACCTTTTAACATCTGAAATTTTTTGTCATAAACGAACGACTTTTGTCTATTTTGGTCCAGGATAATGGTTAATAACAGTCTACATAGCCTGTAGCGTCCAATATATGGTAAAAACACTTGGAATAAAGAAATCTACTACTAAATTCATGATGCACTCTAGCGATTCCGTAAGACAAGCAGCAATGAGCTGAAAGCAACAACCGAGCTTCACCCAACGGCAACAACTAAATCTAGATTGAAAGATCAGCATTTAACTACCCCGAGGTTTGAGACAAGCTTCAAATGACCCCTCAGAGGTACATCGATGAAGTGATCCTAGAGGCTGTAATCCCATGGGTTCCGTTTATTGGTTACAATTTCATTACGATATAGGATAATGCACATCTGCAATGGTATCAAAATATGCAGATAAATAAACCTTATCACAGGAGAGAAATTTCTTATAATAATTGGTTGTTGTTAATCAACTCCAAAAGAAATGCAGACCATAAAATAAAGCTCTAAAAGTACTGGAGCTATGGGAAGGTTTTAGTCAACACTTTCATCTGGAGCAATTACCTCATTCTTGATCTCGTGCAGCAAGGCTCTGCTAAGCCTTACAGTGTTAGCAGAACAGCCATCTGTGATGAAGGTTCCAATTGCTACAATAACCAAGAATATCCACCATTCAACATGTGTAGGGAGTTTACCAGCGGTGGTTTGGATATTCATGGTGGAAAATAAAACAGAGAGCCTAAAGTTCCAGACAAGAAAATCAAAAGGACTAAGACATAGGCTGACAACACTTCTGAACCAATGACAAAGTGGAAGAAGATGTCAATTAAACTCAATGGCTTGAACATGTGAGAATCATAGTTTTAGGATGGCTCTGACAATCTTTCAATATCAATCAAGTAGAGCATATCTAGGCTGATTTAGGTAGACATGTTGGACATCATTATCCTCCTAGAATCTTAAATTAATGTAATTTTCTTGTAATTGTAATTAAAACATAATTTCTTCTTTGTCTGACATGGTTAGGATACTTCTATTATTAGGAGGCCATCCTCTGTAAGAAAACTAGATGTAATCGACAAATTAACAGTTTAATAATTTAAAAAAATCCATTTCTAAATTGTTTTCTCTATAATTTATTCATAGAATATCATTAATAGAAATTATTCGTTAATGGTAGATTTTTTTTATATACCCAATAAAGAAACTAATTCTAACCACAATTAAAAAAAGATAATTTTACTAGAATATATCTATATTCATTAGAATAACAGAGAAAAATTAGAGTCTGGCTTTTTTTTTTTTGTTTGTTCTGAGTGAATGTTTAAGAAAGTAAGGTACTTTATTTTATCAAATAATTTTAACTTAATTCTAGATACATACTTACTTAATATTTATATGCTGAAAAATGTGCATTGAATAATTAAAAAGGAAATGGAAGTCAACAGTAAGAGAAAGCAATTACTACAATAATTCAAGCTGTGTTTACAAATAAACTAAGAAAATAAATATATCAGAGCATGCACTATCAGAGCATAACTATGAATTTGGAATGAATAATGCTTTATAAAATAATAGAAAGTGAATTCCACTAAAGAAATAACAATAAGTTTATAACAGTTATAAACTATTATAGTTATCCATGCAACTATGAATATAATACTGTAATGACTAAATCATACATACAATTTTAATAAATTCTTTCAATTTGAATCGTAAACCAACTGAGTATATAAAATAAATAAAACAATAACTTCAGAAAATATAGAATGATTCTTTAAATAAAGCTAAACATTAACACAGAAATATATCATGGCTTTTTAAAAAACAGGATGGTGCACTTGAATAAGAAACTAGAATATAATAAAGATGGAAAGTTTACAAATGGAAGGTACATATTAATAATAAATCACACCCCTGAAAAATGCATATAAAAATAGCTTAGAATCTAAAGCATAACTACGAACACATAAATAACGCATAGAGTACTCAGCAAAATGCATTTAGGATTTATGAAAGAATTTTCAGGGCCTATTTACCTTAAGTAAGTAAAATTTAAACTTCACTATGAATCAACTTGTCTTAAGCGTTTTTCCTCCTCATTATCTTGACCTAAGAATAAATATAATGCTTTAAATGATAAGACCTGAGAAACCAAAAAGAATAAAGGTGTAGGCCTAATCAACTGAAAATGGCACTAATGGATAGAAAAACGGTATCATAATATGTAGATAAATAAACTATAACAAGGAAGGGATATTTCATATGACAAGCTGGTTGTTGTTTATCAACTCCACAGAAATGCAGACCATAACATAAAGTAAAGCTCCAAAAGTTCTGGAGCCATGGTAAGATTTTAGCCAATACTTCCATCAGGAGCAATTCCCTCATTCTTGATCCTATACAGCAAGGCTTTGCTAAACCACACAGAGTTAGCAAAGCAGCTGTCTGTGACGAAGGTTCCGATTACTACTGCTACCAACAATAAATTCATTTTTTAAATACTCAAGAAAATATACCTAATGGCATTCATTAACAATCGATGCAAGTGTACACATTGGGAATTTACAAGGGGTGGAATGGATAATCGAGGTAAACAATAGAACAGAAAGCCATCAGTTCCAGACAAGGAAATTGAAAGGATTAAGATATAGGTTGATATCGCTTCTAAACTTGTGTGTTAAGTGGAAGAAGATGCAAATTAAACTCAATTGCTGGAAAATGTTTATAAAGGTATATCAAAGCTACAGCAGTTTGCATAAATACATGGATTAAAATGGAGATTGAATTGAAAAATAGAACAATATTTAATAATAATAAGGGAACAATATTTGATGACCCAACTTTATGTAAAAGCAAAAGAATTATGGTCTAAGTTTATTCTACGTATCCACTATAAAATAAAATTTATCAATTCAGGCAGAAATTACACCTTCAATGCTATCTTAACAGATAATTAATTGTGGAGTAATACCACTGCAGCCCTCAAATATTTAACACGACAAAAAGCTTTGAGGGATTGTTGAAACATTTTAATAAATTAGCAATCATCAGTATTAAAATAAAAGGAAAGTCACAATGATAATAAAAGTATGATACATTAACTACTATTGATACTATGTCACTAGTAATATTGATATAATATGACATACATACTATCAATATTTGATAGAAAGAATCTTTAAAGCTATGTTTCCCCTTGAATCACATCTTGCAATGTATCAGAGCTATGCTTCTTAAGAGTTGATATTTTCCATTGGTCAATGTACTATCAATATTCTGTTAGGTTTAGAAATCTATCTCTTAGATCTTTACTAGGACAGATTGATTGTATCTTCAATCGTGTGTGCAAATACTGATCATTTCAAGACACTTACTGACCATATCTGCAATTTGTATCTTTGTATTCTGATGTCCTTGGATGCACTAAGTGCAATTAGAGCCTTCATAAGTTCATCCCCTAAACAGTCCACTAGCTAACTGCATATTTTCAGTTGAAATTCCAGGACCTATGAGCTTCTTTGTTAATCTCTCCAAATTGCATGTTTCTGTTTATCTGTGATCACTTTTTGTAATACAGAACAATTCAGATGTTGTGATCCAATTACATGTCTTTAAGGGCAGTATTATCCCATGCCATGCTAATAGAATGGTACATCAACCAAATGAATAAATCAAATAATACAAAAATCAATACAAAGAGAGGGCAAGTAGTGATAGATAGCTGCAAGGGAAATCAAGACAAGGTACAAAGAAAAACCAATAATTTAAAAATTTATTTTAAAACAAAATTTAATGTAATTTATTTCTTTTTCTAATAAATTACTATTATTTAAATTAACCATTGTTCCCTATTAGTATATTAAATGATTAAGTACAATGTTTTGTATCTGTTTATTTGTCAGACTGTCTGTATCACTTTATTTCAACAAAACCAGTAGACACAAAGAATATGTCTAAAATTGTGAACCTACCATCATCACTTTGTAGCAGGATGCTAAACAATCTCAAGTAATATTTTATAAGGAATTGTATAAATCTGAGCTTTTTGCAGTGCACTCGTGTGAACTAGGTGATTTAGTTTATTATCCACATTCCAGAAGATGTTCTGCTTATCAATCATCAATTAACAAGTGATAATGATTTACCTGACTCATGAAATAGAAGCCAGCTTTGTAAGAAGACAAAAGCTTGCTAATGGTTGCTTCTTTGGCATGTATAAATGAAATAATCAACAAACAAAATAAATAAACCTCCTCCCATTAAGATAAACTTTTGTGTAAGTTCTGAAGAAATATAATATTCAACAAATAAGCAACCATGTATGTTATTCTGCCATTTAATTTTGATTTCAAAGAAAATTATTTTTCTGTTTATAACCAGTTAGTTTTAATAGTACTTTCAAAATAGGCTAGGAGAAGCTTAGCTATGTTGCCCGCATATAAACTCCTTCTAGATGTAACCACTATAAATATCTCATTAATATATAATATTTTTTCAGTACAAATCAAATGTGTAAGAATAAATGAAAAAAAAGAAGTTATAAATCGATGGTCTAAAGTTACAGAAGTATAGAACAAATGCCATAGTAATTTTTTAAGAACTTAATGAGGCAGAAGTTGAAAAATAACTAATAAAATAAGTTATAAAAACAGAGACCCATATGATCAATTATATATTCACATACAATGGATCCAATACAATTTTCAGAAATCTAA
This sequence comes from Halyomorpha halys, assembly GCF_000696795.3. Taxonomy (NCBI): domain Eukaryota; kingdom Metazoa; phylum Arthropoda; class Insecta; order Hemiptera; family Pentatomidae; genus Halyomorpha; species Halyomorpha halys. Next base: position 535,748 of record NW_027113517.1, read on the forward strand.
TTAAGTAGCTTTAAAATAAGTCTATGCTTACTAGAGATTGCAGTGAGCATTTCACGGATTTTCAATATTTTTTGGAATATGATCAAATTTTAAAGAATTTCAATAGAAAATATTTATGTTGCATTCAATCCTTAAATAGAGTAAATAAATTATAAGTTGAAGGCACCATTAACTAAAGAGAGTCCAACAAATGATTTAGTTCAAAAATTTACAATGTATGCAAATTAATATGAAGTAATTATGAGAGATAACTGAATTAGTAATGCAGCATTAGTATTTCTTTGATAAGTGTTAGCTCTTTGCCTAAGTTTCAAAGGATTTAATATTAAAAACAAAAAATAAATAACTTTCAAAATAATACACTTCCATCATATATCATTGCACCCAAACCATGGCAAGTAACAACCATATCGTCACGGATAAGGCCATCCTTACCATTCCATAAAGGTGTCCATACACACAAACACTAACACTTATAACAACATTAAGATACAATAGACACATATAAAACTAAACAATGTTGCCACTTACAAATATATAAAATACTGAAATAATTACATATTTATGCTCAGAATAAATAATTTTATTACATTTATCTTAATCACAATTATTCTTTTTGGATATAGGAATTTGGGAGTAAAATTTACTACAAGATTACAAGGTACAAATCATACTGTTTAAATTTTCTTTGTTTGCAATATTGATTGAATAAATCTAGCAATCTTCTTATATAAAGCACAAGCCATTTTGCTAAAATAATTTTGAAGGAAATGATGTATAAATTTATATCTAAAAACCTGCCATTTGTTTTCCAAATTAAATAATGAACATGCTCCTTCTAAAGAAACTTCCAAAATGTTGTAGAGGTTTTAAAGAACCATCCTTATGACAAGAATTGAAAGTGTAGATGCCATAAAAAATAATTTAAGGTTCAGAATTTGAGGATTTCAATTCCATTCGAAACCATAATTAGCAACTTGTATATAATACAATGTATGAAATAATTGTAAAACAAAAAACAACTGGAATTAGATAATAGACAAGAAAAGATAGATGATTTCACTTGATCAAAATACTAAAAATTTAATGAAAGAATGGTAGTAAATACCCACCATAGTTCGGCAACTATGAAACTAATAGCTAAAATTGTCGTAGATATGATATTTATTTATCAATGATCCTTCTTAACTTGTCATTTAATAAATATATATATATATATAAATAGTTTAATGAACAGATTTCTTTCTAAGAAAATAGATTTATTTATAGACAGAATTTTGATAAGCCAAGGCAAACAATTATGATAGAGCTACTTTGATTAATACACAAAACAAGAATATATGTACATTTTAAATTTTTAAAATCTGATTTTCAAAAATTCCCATATCCAATATATTTCATACAATAACCTTTTTCTACAATCAAAATGTAATGAACACTATTAGACTGAATAGTTACAGCTGATATTGTCTTTTGGAAAATGTTTCACAATTTGTTTTAAATTCTAAATGAAAAAAAAAAGTTAATACATAAAAATCAAAATATAAATCAATTCACAAAATGTAAATGAATTATAACTTTACATTTAGGTTAGGAGATGCAAACAACTCACTACAAACTAAACTATACAACATGCAAAAAACACATTAATCCCTCAGACATGCATATCAATGATTGAATGTAATAAGTGAATTTGAAGGAGTTAGTCAGGTTTGTGTCGAAAAAGATTTTAAAAAATAGTTCTCAACTATTTATTTATTGTCGATGTTTCGACCCAAAATGTAGATCTTCATCAGTGCTAAAAAAAAGATACAAATAAAGTACAGTCAATTTAAGAGTAAAACAGTGATATAAAACAAATTCAAAGGTGGAGTTATACAAAACTTAAGGATAAAGATCATGGAGAATAGTGAATTGATATAACAGAGTGTATATTATTGAAAAGATCTATTAATTTAACTAACTAAGGAAAAATAATAACTGATAATAATAAATAATGGGCAGGTAAATTAATAATATTCAGGCAATGGTAAATATTGTCATAAATAATGATAGGTACTGAAAGAGATAGCTATTTAGGTTAAGAATCAACTGCAATTTCTATACCTATATCTGTAAATGATATTATTAATTTACCAGCTCATTGTTAATTATTGTGTCAGTTATTATGCTTCCTTAGTTAATTAAATTAATTGGACTTTTCATTAGTGTACACTATGATGTATTAGGTATCAGTTCACTACTCTTCCTTATATTAATTAATAATTTTTGTGTTTATCTTTATTCTCCTTATTTTTTATTAAAAATGTTTAAATTGATAAACCATCAATTTTACATCTATTTCATATCACTCTTTATTCTTACACTTACTCTACCTTCTTTTTATCTTTTATTTTTAGCCCTGATGAAAACCTACATTATGGGTAAAAACATCGGAAATGAATAAATAGTTGAGAACTATTTTTTATTTCTTCTTGACCACGGCCTTGACTTCAAATTTTACTTATGAATTAATTTTTCCTGAAAAAAAAAATTATAATAATATAATAAATAAATCAAAATAGGTATAATAACAATTAAATAAAATGTAGATCAGACATACTTTTTCTAAAATTCGAGGCAATTAAATCACAATGGTGGTTCTTGATTAGTTGAAGGGAACTAAGGAACTAAATCAATCATACAGTTTTTAAACTATCATATATCCCATCTACTTTACCATGAATACAAATTCATCATTTAATAAAGAAAAAGTATTAATATACATTACAATTATTTCATAATTTTAGTACATCTAGCACTAATAAAAAATACTAATACTGAATAATAATTTAAATTTCCCATAGCCATGAAAAAAAAGACCCAGTCCTCAACTATTTTGAGGGTTTTTTCGATAAAAATAACTTCAATAACTTCAATTTTAGTCTATAAATTTTTTAAGCTATTTTTAATCCTTACTTTTTTAATAGCCTAAGGAAAATTTTATTGCCCTGGATCTTTTTTTCATAATTACAATCACTTGTCTATAGGGTTAAAACAAAATAAAAAAACCACTTAGATGCCAGCTTTTTTCCCTGTAATATGATAAAATAAATAATTAATACAATATTTATCATGCAAAATATTAATATGCTATTTAAATGTTATATACTATAATTTTATTCAATGGATAAAGTTTGGCTGTAGCAACTGTGAATGAATAAATGAAGTATAAATAATTAATTATCTTACAAATAAACGGAGGATAAATGACTCAAAATTCTTTAAAAATAATAAGATAGTAAATCCAATCACATATAGTTTAAATAATAAGAAATATGTAAATTTAGTAATACTCTTGACTATTGTCTCTGGTAAGACAATGAAAAATAAACCAAGAGAGCGATCAATATGACTTGGCTGCTATAGACATACTCTGATTATACCAGAATGAAAATGTTTTTATTATTAACTCTATTTCACAATAAAATCATGTAACTATTTGTAGTGTAATTACTTGTTGCAAGGAATGGTTTAAGAGCAGGTTTCTTTGCTGATGTTGACATAAATCTATCATAAAGTAACTACACTATTTTAGCTAAAGACAAGTCACAGCTGTTGGGTTCTTTTTATTAGGCTCACTTTAATAATAAATCAAATCCCTAAGGGGGCTTCTCAGGAGAGGTCAGACAAATAATAATCATGTTTATTTTACTTTAATGAAGCAATCCTCTTACGGTCCATTAAAATGATACTTGATCATAGTCATAAAGATAACAAAAACAAATCTGATAATCGGGGAAAAATGACACAAACAAATAATTGAATTGTACATACATCTGCTACAGAATAGATGGAGCTAAGCACAACAGACACAATGAAATAATGAAGAAAAATCAATTAGCCAGAAACAATGTTTTAATGAATTGCAGACCAAGAGCTGATATTCTTCTGAAGTATTAAGATGATGTAAATACAAAAATAATTGTATTTTTATTTATTTGAAAGATGCTCAACTTATTAATTAATGGATTTTAAACAGACACAAAAATATATATCACAACACCGCAATATAAAATAATAGCAAAATGTAGAAGATAATATGAATTAATTGAACATATAAGTAAAATAATTAACACAGATACAATGTATGCCGGATAAAATTTATATAGTGACACAATCTGTTCAAAAATAGAGGACATCTTTTGACATAAATAAGATCAAAATAAATCTTACAGCAAATAACTAACACATAAATTTACTATAAATAAATACCACAGGGTAAACTCATTGAAATTATTTTGATTCATTAATACATTACCTTTAAATTAAACTCATTTTTTACTAAATATACACAGCCCATTTTACTAACTGAAAACAAACAACAAAAACGTATTCACATTTTTCACCATATCATTTTTACAACATTCACATTTATATTTAAAGGCATGTCAATTGATTAAAAATTGATATTGGCTTAAGAAATAATACTTAAGAATAGAAAGGATACATATTTGATCTACATAGAAAAACAAAATGACCAAATACTAAGCAAAAACAGATTTGACAGAAATGGTTTTCAGTTAAGTGGCTGGGCTGATTTCTGTGCTTAAATGGCAAAATGTTGTAAATTAAAAAAAAAGTGTTTTACATTCCAGTCCTTTCATTGTTGTTAAGGAAGCAGAAGTTTTTAATTATTTTTCTTTAAGTTTATGAGAAATTAACACTGTCAATTTCCTTTTTTTTTTTAATTGATAATCTTCAAGAGATATAAAAGTTTCTCACAACATTTTGCCAATAACCACAGTTTTTTTTTTATTATTTGTATCAATTTAGTTTGTTTCAGTAAAAAAAATGGAAAGGGATCAAAGCAAACACTAGTTGCACAAACATAATTAAATAAACTAACACAGTAAGTACAGCATTACCAGTACTAATTTGTTATTAAACCCTTAACATATAAAATAATAACTAACAAAATGATGTTCTGTATCATTTCTTGCAGGCATTTTCATAAAAAATGCTCAAACTGAAAATTAATTTGTTTAAATGACAATATACTTTAATCCTTTGAGAACGGATATACCGGTGCAGCATTCACAGGATTGGTCCCAATAGACCAATAACTGTAAATGAAGGATACACTTTTTGTAATTTCTAGAAAATCGATTTAATATTTTCATTTTATAAATTTATGAGGTTGGAAAACCTAATATTGGTTTCTATATTCATTTTATTTTTCATTAAAAATTCATAAATAAAATTTGTTATTTTCATAATTTGTGAATATCAGAATTATGTATTAAGGTGGGTTCGTAAATATTTTTTTCATTTTAACTCACATAAATGTAACTTATTAATTTCATAATTAGTAAATATTAAAATTAAATAGAATTACATATTTAGGTGGTTTTGAAAATATTTTTTTTTAGGGTAGGAAATAAAATAAATATAATAATAAATAAATTATATGGTAAATTAATGGTGAACCTGGGAGTTCCAGAAATTAATGATTTACACATTGGCATAGATCTACCACATACTACAAGGGCAGCTTCTCTACTAATAACAGACTAGAAAATAATATAGGAATATTATTAGAAAATAATATAGGAAAATAATATAAGGAAATAATATAGAAAAAAAAAAGTCTACCGTTCTATAAAGGGCATGGTACAACATGTGATTAAAAGGGGAAAAAAAAAAAGGAAAAAAATTAAAGAGATAATTTCAAGAGAAGTTGTAAGGACAACATTATAAGCATTGAGATAGTATAATATCTTGATAAATTACTTGTTAAGTGTACAACTCAAATAATATCAATCACAAAGAAACACATTTTATTTAATCTTCAGCCTTAAGAAATAAATAATTATAATTCAAGAACATTCGAGGAAATTCTTTTTTATCAAAAGTAAATGTATCCACTTTTAAAGATTAGTATTTAAAAATATATTATGGGAACATCTTATGCAGATAAGTTAAATTGTTATTCAAAATGTTTATTTTAAACTCCTATTTGACTGGAGAAAAATTAAATTTTGAAATAAAGAGAAAAAGTTTTAAATGTAGAATTGTAATAGGTAAGAAAAAACTTTACTTTTCTGAAGTGGACATATTAACTTTTGATTAAAAGATCCTCATTTTAAGAAATAATATCTAGTCAAAACATTTTATTTTATAATTTTTAATATTTAAAACCTTACTAACTCAGAAGTGACCAACCCAAGGCATGCTGAAGTTTTGAATAGACATGTGGTCAGCCAATAGGTTTTTGAAATTTTTAAGCTTAATTTTGTAATTAAAAAAAAAAAAATCAAGTACTCTGAAAGTATGATTTAGATAATAAATAAAGATAAGTAAATAGTATATTGTAGTAGTGGCACATCTTGATATTCCAAAATCTAGGGTTCTAAGTAGCATGTGTTGGTCACTCCTGCTTTAGGTTCATAGATTAAGCAATGAAAGCATTTATTATGGAAAAAAAAATATGGCAATCACAGTAATAACATTTTATTTTTTATCAATAGTTTTAAATAGTAAAAATGGCTGGAATCAATGATATACAGTTGTGGAGTTTTTTTTTTTTTTTTATGAAGTATAAAAACCTTCTGAAAAGTGAAGGTTTCTTGATAAATTAAATTTTCCTCTAGCAAATGTTATTGATCAACATAACAATCTAACTTATCCACAAGATAAGTTAGATAAGCTCCCATACTGATTTTTAAAGATAGTTAGATCTTTTAGTAGATAGTTAAATCGAGCAATATTTATATTTATATATAAAAAGCACCTGGAATTGAAAAACAGCATGAAAACCTCCACAGTAGCCTTACTTATCTGACTTCTCAAACAGACAATTATAGTGAGTAGGTTGGTCGATGTATGTCACAGTCTCACCAGAGGAGATCAAAACACAAAAAAAGGCAATCTTTCCCATCTGGACCTATCCCTCTAAGACCCCCAGGGAGCAAAGATCCTTTATCACTTTTGAAATATTTGCTTAACACAGGAAGAGATTTTAAGATAGCTAAATCGAGCAATATTTAAAAAGCGCTTTAAAATGGAAAATGACATGACTTTCCAAAAATAGATACATTGACTTTTGATAGAAACCTCTTTTATTATTTTAGTAAACCTTTACAAGCTTGTAAGTAAAATTTAAAGACAGTATTCTTTTAATAATATCAATTACTTCCAAACAACAGCCAACAAAGTTCATTTGGAAATAGAATGAAAATTGAATTAATGAGAGATGAGATTTATCGAGGTGTCTGGTACAAACATATAATGAATGATACAATAATTAGACTAAGTAATATAACCTACAATGCGACAGGTGGTATGCCAGAACTAGTAACATTATTTGTCCACTAATACTAGTAGGAAGCTATCCTCCCTCTTTTTGTTTTAAAAAACTAAGTCTGAATTATTTTAATCCCAGTCGACTGTAAACCTACAGTATATGGAGGACCATCATTAATAATTTCAACTTCATAGCCATTGTCGTTTTTGAGGTACAGTGAGTGAGTGGTTAAAGACACACACGCAGGATACATGTATATGTATAGAGAAAGAGGAAGAATAGATTACAAGATTGGCTATAATACTCCAGTAGATCAGGAGTTTTGTAAGTGAGTGCTGCGCCTCCTTGTGTATACCATTTTCTCAAAATGTTAAAAAAAAAAAATTAAAATAGCAAATATACATTGTATTCTAGCATTTAATTTGCACTGTTTTTTCAGATATTTTATTTTTTGAACTCAAAAGAAGGGTGCCATGGTGAAAAAAATTAGGCTACAGTAGATGCAGTTTTGAATTATTGGAAAAACTATTTTTTTTTTTTTAAGTTTGACAAATAACTTTTTAATTAAAGCAATTAGGAGACAGAATTTTTAAACCCAGCCTTATTGCACAGCTACAACAAAATAATAATTTCCACTTCATGAGCATTGATGTTTTCCAGAAACAGTGGTCAATAAGTCAGCGATAAAGTGGTTACAGACTGGAGAAATATGATACCAACCAGTTTAATTATAGGGAGCATGAATTCAATATAATATGTGCTTATTAAAGTACTTATTAATTTACATGGAAATGGATTACGCAGCCAAAAAAAAAATAAAGTTTAGAAAATAAAAATGTAAGACAATTAAACATCGCTATGTGTCCCCAGACCCACCAGTAGCATCTTACCCGTAGCGGGTTAAAATACTTTGACCATATACAACACCAAACAATTTCCAGACATCTACAGATTAAATCCAAAACCTTATAGGACAAAACATTACTTAAGTTTTTAATTTAAAAAAAAAAAGTACAAGAATAATACTAACTTATTTTATCAACCTGCTAAATTTAATTAATAATGAATACAAAATGTTTTGCTGGCACACATGTATAAAGAAATACTTAAAAAAAAAGAAAAAAAAAAGGTAGTACTGAATTAGTAGAAGAAGACTATGTTTAAGAACACAAAACTGAAGATTAATTGATATCAAGCTGGCATATATATGAGATTAACCTTATCTTTATTTCATATTAGGTAATTAACTGCTAGCAACAATTCCACAATCAGGTTATCTCAATTAGAAGCTTAACTTCTCAAACATGTTTAAGGACAGCCATACGTAATATTTGTGGCTTACCTTATCTTCAGAAGACAAATTAAAACTCAAGGACTTATAATTTTCAGACTTATGAATATATCTAATCAAAATCTAAATACATACATATGTTTCACCAATCATAAATAAAATAAAACATAAGTTCTTTAAAATTTTAAAAGCTTCATTTTTAATAATAAATGCAGCTTTAAATTGACATAACATAAATACTAAAACATACTTGTAGCTGATTGTATCCTCAACAGAAATAATTGCTTCGGATTATTCACAAATATGTAATAGAGTTATTCATAACATCTTTAAAAAGGGGATAGAAGGAGAAATCACTTTCCCCAACCATTCACCACATTTTAAAAAATATAAATTATCCTAGTCTTTCAGGACGACCAAAACCATTCACCTGAAGATTTAAAAAAGGTTTACAAAGGGGAAAAAATATATCATAAAATGGTTAAGGTTCTTAAAAAAAAAAGGTTCACATAATTGAAAAATTGGTAAAACAATAAAGAAGTTTAATAGCTGACTTAAAAAAAAATCTAATCTAATATCCTTCACAACCAATCAGGTTAAATGCATATACTAATCTATCTAATAAATACTACATTACTATAATTTCTGGAATTGTAAAATTAATTTTTATTTGATACTGCTATCTATAAACTGTTATTACAAATAAAGTGCACTTTTCCTTTGTCTTTTAATACTATCTTCCAAAACTCAATAAGTCAATAATAATAAATCGTAAAGATTAAAAGTAAATAAGGTATCAATGAACCAATATATGATTTAGCCTTTTCAATGTACAATTTGCATCATAAGGGCTATGGACTTAAAACGAAAAATCATGGTCAATTAACAAGTAATTCTAATAATTGGCTAACTGTTTGCTGGGATATTATGAAATAGGCTTGCAAATAGATGCAATAAAGTAAACAGCCAGTAGAAATTATGTAAGGCAGCTATAAAAAATTACGTTTACCCTTCCCAAATGATAAAACAGACTATGTATTTGAGTTTCATGAAAAAAAGATTTTTTTAATTTCCACTGATGATGATAGGCTCATTCGATTTTTAAATTACAATCATGGTTTTATTAAAAATTTTAATTGTCAGATATTGTCTAACAGCACAAAAGCCAACTCATTTTCAATAAATAATAAATTAATAGAAACATTAATAATAAATGAATTGAAAACAGTAAAACTATCCCACCATACAACTATTTCCACGGAATCACCTCACCATCCAAAGCAATAGCAAAATATCTTTACTACTCAGCTTTTACACAATAGAAAGGTTCAATCTTCTTACACACTACATCGTCATATGAAATAATTATCTAATACCTAAATGGGTAGCTGGGCCAGGAGGGAGTCCAACAGGTAAAGAATTGGAACCTCCATGCTTACAGACCTATTTCTATCATTCCCTAGGAGGTACCACCACGAGAAGATGAAGGGGATAGGAACACCTTAAATATATATTTTTTCTATTTCCTTTAATCCATAAATCATAAAAAATGCCTTGAACATATAAACATAAAACCAAATTTAAACATAAAACAAAAAGTTCCAGGGAAAAATTTTAATTTCAACATAAACATATTTTTGAGAATATATTAGAATACCTTGAGATACAGGAAATACCTTGTTTCAGTTAAAAAAACAAATTAAAATTATATTTTGATTACTTTGAGAAAAAAATACTTTGAAATGAGTTCTGTAAGAGCTAGCTAGCTTGAATGCAGCTAAAGCTAAGAGCATGAGATGTCGTGAGTTGCTGCAGCTAAACATCATCCATCTCAAGGTTTATTAAACACCATCCCGTAATGAACAAACATTAGTAAGCTTTCCCAAAGTATAAATGCCCTAAATTAACATTAACTCACCCTTCAACAGTGGAGTTGTCACCACTATGCAGCACAATACCGAAAAACAAATTTAATTTCAATAAATGAGGTATACAAAAATTATGAAAAGAAATATTTTTAGGCCCTCTATAAAAAAATACTAAAAACTATCAGATTATAATTAATTAAATTATTACCTGAAATAAACATTAAAAGGAATGAATTCCAAAATAACATACTTTAGGAATTTGTGTTCTTAATAAAAACAAACAAAACATTTTTCATACTTAGAAAATTATTAAAATACATTATTTTTCTCATTATAAGTTTTTTTTACACCATCTTGAAGCTTTTTATCTATAAGGCATACTAAAATATTTGTCAATTACTCATAAAACTTACCTTTCTCATGTATGTGTAAAACTGTAGTCCGCTTTGCAATGAAGTGCTGAGCGATGGAGTGAAGGAAACAGCTAACAGCCGCTGCAATCCCAAACCATTGGAATGCTGCAGATCCACCAATCTTATCAAAGAGTAAACCTCCAATGAAACTCCCCAGAGATACCCCTAAATTTAATTAATATTTAAAGAAAAACAGATTAATAAGAGTACAAACAAGAAAAAATAGTACATTTAATAAATGGTTAAATTCTATACCTAATCCCTCAAAAACAGCGCCTACAAGTCCTTGTGTAGTTGCTTCAGTGCCAGGAGGTGCTACAATACTAGCATACGAAGCCATTGAAGCATAGGCCAGTCCAAAGGTAAGACCATTAAGGAATTCTATTGGTAGCACCCACCATGGGTCGATAAGAAGAGAATACAAGAGAAATCTCACTCCAAATGATAGCAAAACCAAAGACATAGAATGGATATGACCTATTTTCTTTAAGACCCAACCTGAAACATAGATAAAAAATAAAATAAACCATATAGGTATAATGAAATTAATACATAACAATACAATGTACTCACAAGTAAAATATAAAAACTAATAAACAAATGAACTGTGCTTCTAGAAGAGAATATAATATAGCAAATAAGATGATAAAACAAACAAAAATAAATAATCTTTGATCCTAATATTGGCATCTGGAGTGGTACAATTTTTTCTCGATTTCTTAAACAATGGCAGATCTTAAAGAAAACTATGAAATCTGTTGTTTAAAAGGTATTATTACAGTTGTTAGCATTGGGGCAAGGTTACAAGAGGTCAATCTATATTCAAATTGATTTGGATATTACTGAGTTACAAACATGAACAATTGCCACATGCAGCTAAGTTAATGATGGTTTTTGATTTACTTTGAGCTGAAATTAAATCAATCCTTTGTTTATCTATACCAAAATAAACTTCAAGAATATTACTTTAATTATAAACGGTATTAACAGACATAAATCACAGATAATCTTTGTTTATTTCATAACAGAGATCCCTTTGAAATTCATAATAGCAACTTCATCTTTCTAAATTTTCATATATAGGAAAGTGAAAGTAAAAATTGTAGATAGATAACGAATATTCATTTAAAACAAATAAATTTCCACCTGTCTACAAAGCTGTTAAGTTAATACATCAGTCTCAATTACCTTCTACAACTTCATACGTAAGATATTTATCTGGAAATTTGTTTAATTATTACTTCTTATATAGATTGTTTATTAACTGAAGTAAACAAAATTAAAGTTCCTTTAGAGAAGCCATTTTGAAAATTTGACATTTATGAGTCGGACTATTTCAAAGGGGACAAGATCCTGATGATATTAAAGACCATTTATTTGTACATTGATATAACAAATTTAATCAAAATTGTTAGAGCCATTTTTAAAAAAAAGGAATGTACAACCAATGATGTAATATGACATTTCTGGTAAGTTGATTTTAGCAAAAAAAGTTCCTATAACATTCCAGGAATTTATGTACCTTAAATTAAAAGTTGTGATCACATACAACATTTTGTTTTTGAGATACAGATGCACACACACAATTTTTTCAATTTTTACGGCCTCTATAATATTTTACGTCTCTTGTCAAATAAAATTAAAAAATGTTAACTGTTGCCATGAACAGAACAGAGACATTGGATATTATTATTAATAATAATTATGAAAAATAAAAAGTTGATTAATATTTATAATTGATTAATATTATAGATAAATAAAAATGATTTCAAAAGTTTAAATTTAAAAAAAATTATTTATGGGAGTTTACAACTGTAGTTACATAAAAATACATCCAGTAATTTTGATGTAAGACTGAAAAACGAGTGCAATCTTAAAATCTACATCATTTTCATTATCTGCTCTTATGAAAACATACAGAGGGACCTTTGCGTATTAGAAATTTGAAAAGTTAAAATAAATCAATGTATCAGCACACAATCTTAAGATAGATAGCATTTTCATTTTTGCATCTATAAAAACATAAAGTCGACACTAATATATTACAAATCCAAAAAGTTAAAATAATTTGTTACTCAAGTAATAAGTTTAAATAAAGCGAATTCCCATGCAGGTGATGATGTATGAACTCCAGGGAGTCCAAAATAATATTTTCCGCCAAGACAAGCATAAGTTGACATGTCACTACATTACCCCCCCCTCTCTCACTCTCTCTCTCTCTCCCTCTCTCCCCCCTCCCTGAAGGTCTCACAGAATCTTTCTTTAAGGAAAGGGATGCATTTTTCATATATTTCCTTCTTTTCCCTTTCCACTCCACCCACCTGATAGGGGTCATAATTCTCAAATCACACCCACTCAAATCAGAGTCGTGCCTCTGGTTTTAGAGAATGCCACAATATCAGCTTCTCTCATGGATCTGTCAGTGTCATCACAATAAACCTCATCGAAGCAGGTGAATTTTTTATTTCTCAGGAACTTTATCAATTCTTCTTTGCCCTGTGATGCCAGCATGTTATAAGGAGGGAGCATTTTCCCAGCACATGGGCAGATGTTTGGGCAGACTCTCATCATTCATTATTAATTCTATTTTGATGTTCTTCTTTCTTTTTTTTTAATGTTTGTATGTTGAGCTATTTAATTCTTAATTAATTATTCTCTAGTTCTTATTTTTAAGTATTTTTATTAATAAATAGTAAACCTTGATGGGTTATTCATTCATTTTAAAAAATGATGTTTTTTTCTTCCTTTATAACTTTGCTGATAGCTTAAGCAATTCAATCAATTTGTTCTCTTGTTCTTAGTAACAAGATTTTTTTTTTTTATTCGTTAAACTTTTACAATTTCTTTTTTTTAATCAATACTAACATATTTAATAATGGCTATTAGGCCTAATAATTTATATTACCCTAATGCTTCATTAAATGTAAACCTTCATAATTATTTGAAAACTCCTGTCCCTATCAAAGATTGAAAATATCAAGGCCCTAAATATTGGGTGGTAAAATAAGTTTCCTAGTATTTTTCAATATTTCAATTTAATCCTCTCTGTATTTATAAAATCATGTTTACTTGGTCAATAATGTTTACATATTCTAAAAAAAGGATTAGTTAAGGTGCTTTTATGTATCAGTTCCAACCGAGATTCCTTATCTTTAAGAGGTATTTTGCTCGCTCAAAATGGAAGAGAAAAAATTCATTATCGTCATTTTATGATTTTTTCACTTCCGAAAAGGAAAATCCACAACAGACAAATTTTCAAAATTTTCAGTGTGTATAGCGATGATGCCTTAGGAGAAAGCACCATCTGTAAGTGGTTTGCTCGGTTCAGAACCGGAAGACGCTAAATGCTCGGGTCGTCCTTCAACTGTTAATGATGACCAAAGACAACTCTCACTCTACGGCACGAGATATCGCAGAAACATTTAACATATCTCATGCAAGTGTCTCAAATCATTTGGGGGCTGTGGGATATGTTTCTCAAAGTGATATATGGGTTTCTCACAATTTGACGGAAAATAATTTATTACACGAATGTTAACAACGTAATGTTAATGATCCATTTCTAAAGAGGTTGATAACTAGGGATGAAGAGAGGGTCTTGTACAATAATATTGTGAGGAAAAAGTCCTGGGAAACACAAAGTGACCAGCCTCGAGGACTGCAAAACGCACATAGAGAGGTTCATTGAGCAAAAATCTAAGAAGTTCTAGGAGGATGGAATTATTAAAAAATTACCTGAAAGATGGCAACATGTAATAAATCAAAATGGGTCATATATAATTGATTAAAAATACTAACAAGAATCTGAAGGTTTTAATGAAATCACCAGAAAAAACGCTACAAACTTATTTTACAACCTAATATACAAAACTACTACTTGGATAAATTAGAATATTATCGATAAGATTTTAGTTTGATAATAACACTCCTGGCTGAAATCTCTATAAAATTGCAGAAATAAGTATTTCTGAATAATGATTCAGAAGATGACATAACTTAATCTACTAAAGGTAAGTCTTAAACATGAGTTATTTCAAAATTAATTATTAAATATAGCGAAAATATTACCTGAGAGGAAGAAAAATGGCAACTCGCCACCAAACGTTTGAATCAGCATAACCAATCCTTCTAATGTCTTTATCCACATTTGAGTTCCACAACCATTCTTGGCCGCCAAGTCTTCCAAAAACCTATAAATATAGAGATTGCAATTGTACAAACTATTCTTTTAGAACTTATTGTAAACATTTACAACCAATCACCCAAATAAACCCAATAACGAATTGTAAAATGCATTAAATTTCCTACTAGTTTCATATGTAACAGGTAGGGAAGTTTAGTAGAGGTACTGAGATAAGGAGCTGTGAAACATAATATAAAAATAATACACTGATAAAATAGTTAAACAAATTAAAATAAATGAAAAATAGTTAAACAGATTAAAATTAAAAAAAATTCACAGTCTCGCCCTTAATAGCTTAAGGCAGAATATAATAGTGTCATAATAATTAGAATATAACAGTTATTTCCTAAGTCAATTCTAGTGGGAAAATATTTTATATTGTAATAGGAGAGTTTAAAGTAACAGGTCACTCATTCGGACCAGCACTACTGGGATTATTAAAACATTTAACTTCCTACTTCTGTCTCATCTTGTGTCATGAAATCAACTCACTCTCATATAATGTTTTTGCTCGAGTAGTAGAACGTATGTAAAAGAGTTTCACTTCAAAAATTTCAAGTGGTATGAAAACTGAAAATATCACATTGGTGACCACTAATGCCTGCTTAAATTCCTTGTGCTTCAGGAGCAGAAAGAAGTGTGATTTGCACAAGATGTTTATAATTTAAAACTAGATAAATTCTAAAGCATAAAATGACACGTCTGCTTACTATCTACTGATTTATACTTGAACACAGAATAAATACAAATAAAATATGTTTTGTATCCAAAAGAATTACTTTATAAACATAATATATACACAAATACTTTGTTTCTTTCTCATACTCAATATATTAGTGCATCAAATAAACCATAACGCTACTGAAATTCTAGGTAACAGCAAGTAATAATTACAAATAAAAATAGCCAATAGTGAAATATCTTACCAGAATAGAAAATTCCAAACCATCGCTGTACACATACCAATACCAATGCACCAAAGTAAAAATATAAGAACTCGTCCTTCAGATAATAGTTTTCCAATATCATTGATAATACTGGCTGAGGATTTTACTTGTTTATACTAAATCAACAGAAATGAAGTGATTATATAATTTTAAACATTTAAAAATATTTTAATATAAATAATGGTCTGAA